>NC_091172.1:3693016-3993016 GCF_040958095.1 Procambarus clarkii
ATATTTTGAAAACTGCAGGGAGGTTTGGGACAAATGTGACCAAACGCCACTTTCAGTCCTTGGCATATGTTGGGTATACAAATTCGTAATATCAAACTGCGAGTACGTGCAGAGAGCCTGAATTTGGCTCCAAAATATGGCTCAGGCCTCGAAAGTGGGATGTTTGGGATATTTTGAAAACTGCAGGGAGGTTTGAGACAAATGTAACCAAACACCGCATTCAGAACTTGGCATATGTTGGGTATAAAAAGTCGTAATTTCAAACTGCGAATACGTGCAGAAAGCTTGAATTTGGCTCCAAAATATGGCTGAGGCCTCGAAAGTGGGATGTTTGGGATATTTTGAAAACTGCATGGGAGGTTTTGGACAAATGTGACCAAACGCCGCGTTCAGTACTTGGCATATGTTGGTATAAAAAATTCGTAATTTCAAACTGGGAATACGTGCAGAGAGCCAGAATTTGGCTCCAAAATATGGCTCAGGCCTCGAAATTGGGATATTTGGGATATTTCGAAAACTACAGGGGAGTTTGTGAGAAATGTGATTCACTGCAGCTTTCAAGACGTTGCATATGTTGGGTATAAAATGTCGTAATTTCAAACCGCGAATACGTGCATAGAGCCAGAATTTGGCTCCAAAATAAGGATCAATCCTCGAAATTGGGATGTTTGGGATATTTTGAAAACTGCAGGAGGGGTTTGGGACAAATGTGACCAAACGCTGCTTTCAATACTTGGTATATGTTGGATATAAAATGTCGTAATTTCAAACCGCGAATACGTGTATAGAGCCAGAATTTGGCTCCAAATATGGCTAAGGCCTCGAAATTGGAATGTTTGGGATATTTTGAAAACTGCAGGGGGGGGGGGATTTGAGACAAATGTGACCAAACGCCGCTTTCAGTACTTGGCATATGTTGGGTATAAAAAAGTCGTAATTTCAAACTGCGAATACGTGCAGAGAGCCAGAATTTGGCTCCAAAATTTGGCTCAGACCTCGAAATTTTGATATTTTGTGATATTTCGAAAACTCCAGGGGAGTTTGGGCGAAATGTGACTCACTGCCGCTTACAAGACTTGGCATATGTTGGGTATAAAATGTCGTAATTTCAAACCGCGAATATGTGCATAGAGCCAGAATTTGGCTCCAAAATATGGCTCAGGCCTCGAAATTGGGATGTTTGGGATATTTTGAAAACTGCAGGTGGCTTTGGGACAAATGTGACCAAACGCCGCTTTCAGTACATGGTATATGTTGGGGAAAAAAAAGGCGTAATTTCAAACTGCGAATACGTGCATAGAACCAGAATTTGGCTCCAAAATATGGCTCAAGCCTCGAAATTGGGATGTTTGGGATATTTTGAAAACTGCAGGGGAGTTTGTGGGAAATGTGACTAACAGCAACTTTCATGACTTGGCATATGTTGGGTATAAAATATCGTAATTTCCGAAACCGAATACGTGCAGAGAGCTAGAATTTGGCTCCAAAATATGGCTCATGCCTCGAAATTGGGATGTTTGGGATATTTTGAAAACTGCAGGGAGGTTTGGGACAAATGTGACCAAATGCCACTTTCAGTCCTTGGCGTATGTTGGGTATACAAATTCGAAATATCAAACTGCGAATACGTGCAGTGAGCCTGAATTTGGCTCCAAAATATGGCTCAGGCCTCGATATTCTGATGTTTGTTATATTTTGAAAACTGCAGGGAGGTTTGGGACAAATGTAACCAAACGCGGCTTTCAGTACTTGGCATATGTTGGGTATAAAAAGTCGTAATTTCAAACTGCGAATACGAGCAGAGAGCTTGAATTTGGCTCCAAAATATGGCTGAGGCCTCGAAAGTGGGATGTTTGAGATATTTTGAAAACTGCAGGGGAGGTTTTGGACAAATGTGACCAAACGCAGCGTTCAGTACTTGGCATATGTTGGTTATAAAAAAGTCGTAATTTCAAACTGCGAATACGTGCAGAGAGCCAGAATTTGGCTCCAAAATATTGCTCAGGCCTCGAAATTGGGATATTTGGGATATTTTTAATACTCAAGGGGAGTTTGTGCGAAATGTGACTCACTGCCGCTTTCAGGACTTGGCATATGTTGGGCATATAAATTCGTAATTTCAAACTGCGAATACGTGCATAGAGCCAGAATTTGGCTCCAAAATATGGCTCATGCCTCGAAATTGGAATGTTTGGGATATTTTGAAAACTGCAGGAAGGTGTGGAACAAATGTTACCAAACGCCACTTTTAGTACTTGGCATATGTTGGGTATAAAAAGTCGTAATTTCAAACTGCGAATACGTGCAGATAGCCAGAATTTGGCTCCAAAATTTTGCTCAGGCCTCGAAATTGGGATGTTTGGGATATTTTGAAAACTGCAGGGAGGTTTGGGACAAAAGTGACCAAACGCCACTTTCAGTCCTTGGCATATGTTGGGTATAAAAAGTCGTAATTTCAAACTTCGAATACGTGCTGAGAGCCAGAATTTGGCTCCAAAATATGGCTCAGGCCTCAAAATTTTGCTTTATTTGGGATATTTCGAAAACTGCAGGGGAGTTTGTGGCAAAATGTGACTCACTGACGCATTCAGGACTTGGCATATGTTGGGTATAAAATGTTGTAATTTCAAACCGCGAATACGTGCATAGAGCCAGAATTAGGCTCCAAAATATGGCTCTGGCCTCGAAATTGGGATGTTTGGGATATTTTGAAAACTGCAGGGAGGTTTGGGACAAATTTGACCAAACGCCACTTTCAGTCCTTGGCATATGTTGGGTATACAAATTCGTAATATCAAACTGCGAATACGTGCCTGAGAGCCTGAATTTGGCTCCAAATTATCGCTCAGGGCTCGATATTCTGATGTTTGGGATATTTTAAAAACTGCAGGGGAGGTTTTTTACAAATGTGACCAAACGCTGCGTTTAGTACTTGGCATATGTTGGGTATAAAAAAGTCGTAATTTCAAACAGCGAATACGTGCAAAGAGCCAGAATTTGGCTCCAAAATATTGCCCAGGCCTCGAAATTGGGATATTTGGGATATTTTGAAAACTCAAGAGGAGTTTGTGCGAAATGTGACTCACTGCCGGTTTCAGTACTTGGCATATGTTGGGTATATAAATTCGTAATTTCAAACTGCGAATACGTGCAGAGAGCCACAATTTGGCTCCAAAATATGGCTCATGCCTCAAAATTAGGATATTGTTGATATTCCGAAACTGCAGGGGAGTTTGTGCGAAATGTGACTCACTGCTGCTTTCAGGACTTGGCATATGTTTTGTATATAAAATCGAAATTTCAAACTGCGAATACGTGCAGAGAGCCAGAATTTGGATCCAAAATATGGCTCATGCCTCGAAATTGGGATGTTTGGGATATTTTGAAAACTGCAGGGAGGTGTGGGACAAATGTGACCAAATGCCACTTTCAGTACTTGGCATATATTGGGTATAAAAAAGTCATAGTTTCAAACTGCGAATACGTGCCGAAAGTCAGAGTTTGGCTCCAAAATATGGCTCACGCCTCGAAATTGGGATGTTTGGGATATTTTGAAAACTGCAGGGGAGTTTGTGCAAAATGTGACTCACTGCCGCTTTCAGTACTTGGCATATGTTGGGTATAAAATTAGTAATATCAAACTGCGAATACGTGCAGAGAGCCTGAATTTGGCTCCAAAATATGGCTCAGGCCTCAATATTGTGATGTTTGGGATATTTTGAAAACTGCAGGGAGGTTTGGGACAAATGTAACCAAACGCCGCTTTCAGTACTTGGCATATGTTGGTTATAAAAAGTTCGTAATTTCATACTGAGAATACGTGAAGAGAGCCAGAAATTGGCTCAAAAATATGGTTCAGGCCTCGAAATTGGGATATTTGGGATATTTCGAAAACTGTAGGGGAGTTTCTGCAAAATTTGACTCACTGCCGCTTTCAGGACTTGGCATATGTTGGGTATAAAAAGTCTTAATTTCAAACTGCGAATACGTGCATAGAGCCAGAATTTGGCTCCAAAATATTGCTCAGTCCCCGAAATTGGGATGTTTGGGATATTTTG
The DNA here is from genome assembly GCF_040958095.1 of Procambarus clarkii. Classification (NCBI taxonomy): domain Eukaryota; kingdom Metazoa; phylum Arthropoda; class Malacostraca; order Decapoda; family Cambaridae; genus Procambarus; species Procambarus clarkii. The sequence continues at coordinate 3,697,075 of NC_091172.1, forward strand.
AAAACTGCAGGGGGGTTTGGGTCATATATGACCAAACGCCGCTTTCAGAACTTGACATATGTTGGGTATAAAAAGTCGTAATTTCAAACTGCGAATACGTGCAGAGAGCTTGAATTTGGCTCCAAAATATGGCTCAGGCCTCGAAAGTGGGATGTTTGAGATATTTTGAAAACTGCAGGGTGGATTGAGACAAATGTGACCAAACGCCGCTTTCAGTACTTGGCATATGTTGGGTATAAAAAAGTAGTAATTTCAAACGGCGAATACGTGCAGAGAGCCAGAATTAGACTCCAAAATTTGGCTCAGGCCTCGAAATTGGAATGTTTGGGATATTTTGAAAACTGCAGGGGAGTTTGCGCGAAATGTGACTCACTGCCGCTCTCAAGACTTGGCATATGTTGGGTATAAAATGTCGTAATTTCCAAAACCGAATACGTGCAGAGAGCTAGAATTTGGCTCCAAAATATGGCTCATGCCTCGAAATTGGGATGTTTGGGATATTTTGAAAACTGCAGGGAGGTTTGGGACAAATGTGACCAAACGCCACTTTCAGTCCTTGGCATATGTTGGGTATAAAAAGTCGTAATTTCAAACTTCGAATACGTGAAGAGAGCCAGAATTTGGCTCCAAAATATGGCTCAGACCTCAAAATTGGGATATTTGTGATATTTCGAAAACTGCAGGGGAGTTTGTGCGAAATGTGACTCACTGCTGCTTTCAGGACTTGGCATATATTGGGTATAAAATGTTGTAATTTAAAACCGCGAATACGTGCATAGAGCCAGAATTTGGCTCCAAAATATGGCTCTGTCCTCGAAATTGGGATGTTTGGGATATTTTGAAAACTGCAGGGAGGTTTGGGACAAATGTGACCAAACACCACTTTCAATCCATGGCATATGTTGGGTATACAAATTCGTAATATTAAACTGCGAATACTTGCAGAGAGCCTGAATTTGGCTCCAAAATATGGCTCAGGCCTCGATATTCTGATGTTTGGGATATTTCGAAAACTGCAGGGGGGTTTGGGACAAATATGACCAAACGCCGTTTTCAGAATTTGGAATATGTTTGGTATAAAAAGTCGTAAGTTCAAACTGCGAATACGTGCAGAGAGCTTGAATTTGGCTCCAAAATATGGCTCAGGCCTCGAAAGTGGGATGTTTGGGATATTTTGAAAACTGCAAGGTGGATTGAGACAAATGTGACCAAACGCCGCTTTCAGTACTTGGCATATGTTGGGTATAAAAAAGTAGTAATTTCAAACTACGAATACGTGCAGAGAGCCAAAATTTGGCTCCAAAATATGGCTCAGGCCTCGAAATTGGGATGTTTGGGATATTTTGAAAACTGCAGGGAGGTTTGGGACAAATTTTACCAAACGACACTTTCAGTACTTGGCATATGTTGGGTATACAAATTCGTAATTTTAAACTTCGAATACGTGCAGAGAGCCAGAATTTATCTTCAAAATATTGCTCAGGCCTCGAAATTGGGATATTAGGGATATTTCGAAAACTGCAGGGGAGTTTGTGCGAAATGTGACTCACTGCCGCTTTCAGTACATGGCATATGTTGGGTATAAAAATCGTAATATCAAACTGCGAATACGTGCAGAGATCCTGAATTTGGCTCCAAAATATGGCTCAGGCCTCGATATTGTGATGTTTGGGATATTTTGAAAAATGCAGGGAGGTTTCGGACAAATGTAACCAAACGACGCTTTCAGTACTAGGCATATGTTGGGTATAAAAAATTCGTAATTTCATACTGCGAATACGTGCAAAGAGCCAGAATTTGGCTCCAAAATATGGCTCAGGCCTCGAAATTGGGATATTTGGGATATTTCGAAAACTGCAGTGGAATTTGTGCGAAATGTGACTCACTGCCGCTTTCAGTACATGCCATATGTTGGGTATAAAAATCGTTATATCAAACTGCGAATACGTGCAGGGAGCCTGAATTTGGCTCCAAAATATGGCTCAGGCCTCGATATTCTGATGTTTGGGATATTTTGAAAACTGCAGGGAGGTTTGGGACAAATGTAACCAAACGCCGCTCTCAGTGCTTGGCATAAGTTGGGTATAAAAAATTCGTAATTTCATACTGCGAATACGTGCAGAGAGCCAGAATTTGGTTCCAAAATATTGCTCAGTCCCCAAAATTGGGATGTTTGGGATATTTTGAAAACTGTAGGGGAGTTTCTTCAAAATTTGACTCACTGCCGCTTTCAGGACTTGGCATATGTTGGGTATAAAAAGTCTTAATTTCAAACTGCGAATACGTGCATAGAGCCAGAATTTGGCTCCAAAATATTGCTCAGTCCCCGAAATTGGGATGTTTGGGATATTTTGAAAACTGCAGGGGGGTTTGGGTCAAATATGACAAAACGCCGCTTTCAGAACTTGACATATGTTGGGTATAAAAAGTCGTAATTTCAAACTGCGAATACGTGCAGAGAGCTTGAATTTGGCTCCAAAATATGGCTCAGGCCTCGAAAGTGGGATGTTTGGGATATTTTGAAAACTGCAGGGTGGATTGGGATAAATGTGACCAAACGCTGCTTTCAGTTCTTTGCATATCTTGGGTATAAAAAAGTGGTAATTTCAAACGGCGAATACGTGCAGAGAGCCAGAATTAGACTCCAAAATTTGGCTCAGGCCTCGAAATTGGAATGTTTGGGATATTTTGAAAACTGCAGGGGAGTTTGCGCGAAATGTGACTTACTGCCGCTCTCAAGACGGCATATGCTGGGTATAAAATGTCGTAATTTCCAAAACCGAATACGTGCAGAGAGCTAGAATTTGGCTCCAAAATATTGCTCATGCCTCGAAATTGGGATGCTTGGGATATTTTGAAAACTGCAGGGAGGTTTGGGACAAATGTGACCAAACGCCACTTTCAGTCCTTGGCATATGTTGGGTATAAAAAGTCGTAATTTCAAACTTCGAATACGTGAAGAGAGCCAGAATTTGGCTCCAAAATTTGGCTCAGACCTCAAAATTGGGATATTTGTGATATTTCGAAAACTGCAGGGGAGTTTGTGCGAAATGTGACTCACTGCTGCTTTCAGGACTTGGCATATGTTGGGTATAAAATGTTGTAATTTAAAACCGCGAATACGTGCATAGAGCCAGAATTTGGCTCCAAAATATGGCTCTGGCCTCGAAATTGGGATGTTTGGGATATTTTGAAAACTGCAGGGAGGTTTGGGACAAATGTGACCAAACACCACTTTCAGTCCTTGGCATATGTTGGGTATACAAATTCGTAATATTAAACTGCGAATACTTGCAGAGAGCCTGAATTTGGCTCCAAAATATGGCTCAGGCCTCGATATTCTGATGTTTGGGATATTTTGAAAACTGCAGGGAGGTTTGGGACAAATGTAACCAAACGCCGCTTTCAGTGCTTGGCATATGTTGGGTATAAAAAATTCGTAATTTCATACTGCGAATACGTGCAGAGAGCCAGAATTTGGTTCCAAAATATTGCTCAGTCCCCGAAATTGGGATGTTTGGGATATTTTGAAAACTGTAGGGGAGTTTCTGCAAAATTTGACTCACTGCCGCTTTCAGGACTTGGCATATGTTGGGTATAAAAAGTCTTAATTTCAAACTGCGAATACTGTGCATAGAGCCAGAATTTGGCTCCAAAATATTGCTCAGTCCCCGAAATTGGGATGTTTGGGATATTTTGAAAACTGCAGGGGGGTTTGGGTCAAATATGACAAAACGCCGCTTTCAGAACTTGACATATGTTGGGTATAAAAAGTCGTAATTTCAAACTGCGAATACGTGCAGAGAGCTTGAATTTGGCTCCAAAATATGGCTCAGGCCTCGAAAGTGGGATGTTTGGGATATTTTGAAAACTGCAGGGTGGATTGGGATAAATGTGACCAAACGCTGCTTTCAGTTCTTTGCATATCTTGGGTATAAAAAAGTGGTAATTTCAAACGGCGAATACGTGCAGAGAGCCAGAATTAGACTCCAAAATTTGGCTCAGGCCTCGAAATTGGAATGTTTGGGATATTTTGAAAACTGCAGGGGAGTTTGCGCGAAATGTGACTCACTGCCGCTCTCAAGACTTGGCATATGTTGGGTATAAAATGTCGTAATTTCCAAAACCGAATACGTGCAGAGAGCTAGAATTTGGCTCCAAAATATGGCTCATGCCTCGAAATTGGGATGTTTGGGATATTTTGAAAACTGCAGGGAGGTTTGGGACAAATGTGACCAAACGCCACTTTCAGTCCTTGGCATATGTTGGGTATAAAAAGTCGTAATTTCAAACTTCGAATACGTGAAGAGAGCCAGAATTTGGCTCCAAATATGGCTCAGACCTCAAAATTGGGATATTTGTGATATTTCGAAAACTGCAGGGGAGTTTGTGCGAAATGTGACTCACTGCCGCTTTCAGTACATGGCATATGTTGGGTATAAAAATCGTAATATCAAACTGCGAATACGTGCAGAGAGCCTGAATTTGGCTCCAAAATATGGCTCAGGCCTCGATATTGTGATGTTTGGGATATTTTGAAAAATGCAGGGAGGTTTGGGACAAATGTAACCAAACGACGCTTTCAGTACTAGGCATATGTTGGGTATAAAAAATTCGTAATTTCATACTGCGAATACGTGCAAAGAGCCAGAATTTGGCTCCAAAATATGGCTCAGGCCTCGAAATTGGGATATTTGGGATATTTCGAAAACTGCAGTGGAATTTGTGCGAAATGTGACTCACTGCCGCTTTCAGTACATGCCATATGTTGGGTATAAAAATCGTTATATCAAACTGCGAATACGTGCAGGGAGCCTGAATTTGGCTCCAAAATATGGCTCAGGCCTCGATATTCTGATGTTTGGGATATTTTGAAAACTGCAGGGAGGTTTGGGACAAATGTAACCAAACGCCGCTCTCGGTGCTTGGCATAAGTTGGGTATAAAAAATTCGTAATTTCATACTGCGAATACGTGCAGAGAGCTAGAATTTGGCTCTAAAATATTGCTCAGTCCCCGAAATTGGGATGTTTGCGATATTTTGAACACTGCAGGGGGGTTTGGGACAAATATGACCAAACGCCGCTTTCAGAACTTGGCATATGTTGGGTATAAAAAGTCGTAATTTCAAACTGCGAATACGTGCAGAGAGCTTGAATTTGGCTCCAAAATATGGCTCAGGCCTCGAAAGTGGGATGTTTGGGATATTTTGAAAACTGCAGGGTGGATTGAGACATATGTGACCAAACGCCGCTTTCAGTACTTGGCATATGTTGGGTATAAAAAAGTAGTAATTTCAAACTACGAATACGTGCAGAGAGCCAAAATTTGGCTCCAAAATATGGCTCAGGCGTCGAAATTGGGATGTTTGGGATATTTTGAAAACTGCAGGGTGGTTTGGGACAAATTTGACCAAACGCCACTTTCAGTACTTGGCATCTGTTGGGTATACAAATTCATAATTTTAAACTTCGAATACGTGCAGAGAGCCAGAATTTATCTTCAAAATATTGCTCAGGCCTCGAAATTGGGATATTTGGGATATTTCGAAAACTGCAAGGGAGTTTGTGCGAAATGTGACTCACTGCCGCTTTCAGTATATATGGCATATGTTGGGTATAAAAATCGTAATATCAAAAATCGAATACGTGCAGAGAGCCTGAATTTGGCTCCAAAATATGGCTCAGGCCTCGATATTCTGATGTTTGGGATATTTTGAAAACTGCAGGGAGGTTTGGGACAAATGTAACCAAACGCCGCTTTCAGTGCTTGGCATATGTTGGGTATAAAAAATTCGTAATTTCATACTGCGAATACGTGCAGAGAGCCAGAATTTGGTTCCAAAATATTGCTCAGTCCCCAAAATTGGGATGTTTGGGATATTTTGAAAACTGTAGGGGAGTTTCTGCAAAATTTGACTCACTGCCGCTTTCAGGACTTGGCATATGTTGGGTATAAAAAGTCTTAATTTCAAACTGCGAATACGTGCATAGAGCCAGAATTTGGCTCCAAAATATTGCTCAGTCCCCGAAATTGGGATGTTTGGGATATTTTGAAAACTGCAGGGGGGTTTGGGTCAAATATGACAAAACGCCGCTTTCAGAACTTGACATATGTTGGGTATAAAAAGTCGTAATTTCAAACTGCGAATACGTGCAGAGAGCTTGAATTTGGCTCCAAAATATGGCTCAGGCCTCGAAAGTGGGATGTTTGGGATATTTTGAAAACTGCAGGGTGGATTGGGATAAATGTGACCAAACGCTGCTTTCAGTTCTTTGCATATCTTGGGTATAAAAAAGTGGTAATTTCAAACGGCGAATACGTGCAGAGAGCCAGAATTAGACTCCAAAATTTGGCTCAGGCCTCGAAATTGGAATGTTTGGGATATTTTGAAAACTGCAGGGGAGTTTGCGCGAAATGTGACTCACTGCCGCTCTCAAGACGGCATATGTTGGGTATAAAATGTCGTAATTTCCAAAACCGAATACGTGCAGAGAGCTAGAATTTGGCTCCAAAATATTGCTCATGCCTCGAAATTGGGATGTTTGGGATATTTTGAAAACTGCAGGGAGGTTTGGGACAAATGTGACCAAACGCCACTTTCAGTCCTTGGCATATGTTGGGTATAAAAAGTCGTAATTTCAAACTTCGAATACGTGAAGAGAGCCAGAATTTGGCTCCAAAATTTGGCTCAGACCTCAAAATTGGGATATTTGTGATATTTCGAAAACTGCAGGGGAGTTTGTGCGAAATGTGACTCACTGCTGCTTTCAGGACTTGGCATATGTTGGGTATAAAATGTTGTAATTTAAAACCGCGAATACGTGCATAGAGCCATAATTTGGCTCCAAAATATGGCTCTGGCCTCGAAATTGGGATGTTTGGGATATTTTGAAAACTGCAGGGGGGGTTTGGGTCAAATATGACAAAACGCCGCTTTCAGAACATGACATATGTTGGGTATACAAATTCGTAATATTAAACTGCGAATACTTGCAGAGAGCCTGAATTTGGCTCCAAAATATGGCTCAGGCCTCGATATTCTGATGTTTGGGATATTTTGAAAACTGCAGGGGGGGTTTGGGACAAATATGACCAAACGCCGTTTTCAGAATTTGGCATATGTTTGGTATAAAAAGTCGTAATTTCAAACTGCGAATACGTGCAGAGAGCTTGAATTTGGCTCCAAAATATGGCTCAGGCCTCGAAAGTGGGATGTTTGGGATATTTTGAAAACTGCAAGGTGGATTGAGACAAATGTGACCAAACGCCGCTTTCAGTACTTGGCATATGTTGGGTATAAAAATTATTAATTTCAAACTACGAATACGTGCAGAGAGTCAAAATTTGGCTCCAAAATATGGCTCAGGCCTCGAAATTGGGATGTTTGGGATATTTTGAAAACTGCAGGGGGGTTTGGGACAAATATGAGCAAACGCCGTTTTCAGAACTTGGCATATGTTGGGTATAAAAATTCGTAATTTCAAACTGCGAATACGTGCAGAGAGCTTGAATTTGGATCCAAAATATGGCTCAGGCCTCGAAAGTTGGATGTTTGGGATATTTTGAAAACTGCAGGGTGGATTGAGACAAATGTGACCAAACGATGCTTTCAGTACTTGGCATATGTTGGGTATAAAAAAGTAGTAATTTCAAACTACGAATACGTGCAGAGAGCCAAAATTTAGCTCCAAAATATGGCTCAGGCCTCGAAATTGGGATGTTTCTGATATTTTGAAAACTGCAGGGAGGTTTGGGACAAATTTGACCAAACGCCACTTTAAGTACTTGGCATATGTTGGGTATACAAATTCGTAATGTTAAACTTCGAATACGTGCAGAGAGCCAGAATTTATCTTCAAAATATTGCTCAGGCCTCGAAATTGGGATATTTAGGATATTTCGAAAACTGCAGGGGAGTTTGTGCGAAATGTGACTCACTGCCGCTTTCAGTACATGGCATATGTTGGGAATAAAAATCGTAATATCAAACTGCGAATACGTGCAGAGAGCCTGAATTTGGCTCCAAAATATGGCTCAGGCCTCGAAATTGGGATGTTTGGGATATTTTGAAAACTGCAGGGGGGTTTGGGACAAATATGACCAAACGCCGCTTTCAGAACTTGGCATATGTTGGGTATAAAAAGTCGTAATTTCAAACTGTGAATACGTGCAGAGAGCTTGAATTTGGCTCCAAAATATGGCACAGGCCTCGAAAGTGGGATGTTTGGTATATTTCGAAAACTGCAGGGGAGTTTGGGCGAAATGTGACTCACTGTCGCTTTCAGGACTTGGCATATGTTGGGTATAAAATGTCGGAATTTCAAACCGCGAATACATGCATAGAGCCAGAATTTGGCTCCAAAATATGGTTAAGGCCTCGAAATTGGGATGTTTGGGTTATTTTGAAAACTGCAGGGGGGGTTTGGGATAAATGTGACCAAACGCCGCTTTCAGTACTTTACATATCTTGGGTATAAAAAAGTGGTAATTTCAAACGGCGAATACGTGCAGAGAGCCAGAATTAGGCTCCAAAATATGGCTCAGGCCTCGAAATTGGAATGTTTGGGATATTTTGAAAACTGCAGGGGAGTTTGTGCAAAATGTGACTCACTGCCGCTTTCAAGACTTGGCATATGTTGGGTATAAAATGTCGTAATTTCCAAAACCGAATACGTGCAGAGAGCTAGAATTTGGCTCCAAAATATGGCTCATGCCTCGAAATTGGGATGTTTGGGATATTTTGAAAACTGCAGGGAGGTTTGGGACAAATGTAACCAAACGCCACTTTCAGTGCTTGGCATATGTTGGGTATAAAAAATTCGTAATTTCATACTGCGAATACGTGCAGAGACAGAGAATTATGCTCCAAATAATGGCTCATGCCTCGAAATTGGGATGTTTGGGATATTTTGAAAACTGCAGGGAGGTTTGGGATAAATTTGACCAAACGCCACTTTCAGTACTCGGCATATGTTGGGTATACAAATTCGTAATTTTAAACTTCGAATACGTGCAGAGAGCCAGAATTTATCTTCAAAATATTGCTCAGGCCTCGAAAATGGGATATTTTGCATATTTCGAAAACTGCAGGGGAGTTTATGCGAAATGTGACTCTCTGCCGCTTTCAGTACATGGCATATGTTGGGTATAAAAATCGTAATATCAAACTGCGAATACGTGCAGAGAACCTGAATTTGGCTCCAAAATATGGCTCAGGCCTCGATATTGTGATGTTTGGGATATTTTTTAAACTGCAGAGAGGTTTGGGACAAATGTAACCAAACGACGCTTTCAGTACTTGGCATATGTTGGGTATAAAAAATTCGTAATTTCATACTGCGAATACGTGCAGAGAGCCAGAATTTGGCTCAAAAATATGGCTCAGGCCTCGAAATTGGGATATTTGGGATATTTCGAAAGCTGTAGGGGAGTTTCTGCAAAATTTGACTCACTGCCGCTTTCAGGACTTGGCATATGTTGGGTATAAAAAGCCTTAATTTCAAACAGCGAATACGTGCATAGAGCCAGAATTTGGCTAAAAAATATTGCTCAGTCCTCGAAATTGGGATGTTTGGGATATTTTGAAAACTGCAGGGGGGTTTGGGACAAATATGACCAAACGCCGTTTTCAGAACTTGGCATATTTTGGGTATAAAAATTCGTAATTTCAAACTGCGAATACGTGCAGAGAGCTTGAATTTGGATCCAAAATATGGCTCAGGCCTCGAAATTGGGATGTTTCTGATATTTTGAAAACTGCAGGGAGGTTTGGGACAAATTTGACCAAACGCCACTTTCAGTACTTGGCATATGTTGGGTATACAAATTCGTAATATTAAACTGCGAATACTTGCAGAGAGCCTGAATTTGGCTCCAAAATATGGCTCAGGCCTCGATATTCTGATGTTTGGGATATTTTGAAAACTGCAGGGGGGTTTGGGACAAATATGACCAAACGCCGTTTTCAGAATTTGGCATATGTTTGGTATAAAAAGTCGTAATTTCAAACTGCGAATACGTGCAGAGAGCTTGAATTTGGCTCCAAAATATGGCTCAGGCCTCGAAAGTGGGATGTTTGGGATATTTTGAAAACTGCAAGGTGGATTGAGACAATTGTGACCAAACGCCGCTTTCAGTTCTTGGCATATGTTGGGTATAAAAATTATTAATTTCAAACTACGAATACGTGCAGAGAGTCAAAATTTGGCTCCAAAATATGGCTCAGGCCTCGAAATTGGGATGTTTGGGATATTTTGAAAACTGCAGGGGGGTTTGGGACAAATATGAGCAAACGCTGTTTTCAGAACTTGGCATATGTTGGGTATAAAAAGTCGTAATTTCAAACTGCGAATACGTGCAGAGAGCTTGAATTTGGATCCAAAATATGGCTCAGGCCTCGAAAGTTGGATGTTTGGGATATTTTGAAAACTGCAGGGTGGATTGAGACAAATGTGACCAAACGATGCTTTCAGTACTTGGCATATGTTGGGTATAAAAAAGTAGTAATTTCAAACTACGAATACGTGCAGAGAGCCAAAATTTAGCTCCAAAATATGGCTCAGGCCTCGAAATTGGGATGTTTCTGATATTTTGAAAACAGCAGGGAGGTTTGGGACAAATTTGACCAAACGCCACTTTCAGTACTTGGCATATGTTGGGTATACAAATTCGTAATGTTAAACTTCGAATACGTGCAGAGAGCCAGAATTTATCTTCAAAATATTGCTCAGGCCTCGAAATTGGGATATTTAGGATATTTCGAAAACTGCAGGGGAGTTTGTGCGAAATGTGACTCACTGCCGCTTTCAGTACATGGCATATGTTGGGAATAAAAATCGTAATATCAAACTGCAAATACGTGCAGAGACCCGGAATTTGGCTCCAAAATATGGCTCAGGCCTCGAAATTGGGATGTTTGGGATATTTTGAAAACTGCAGGGGGGTTTGGGACAAATATGACCAAACGCCGCTTTCAAAACGTGGCATATGTTGGGTATAAAAAGTCGTAATTTCAAACTGTGAATACGTGCAGAGAGCTTGAATTTGGCTCCAAAATATGGCACAGGCCTCGAAAGTGGGATGTTTGGGATATTTCGAAAACTGCAGGGGAGTTTGTGCGAAAGGTGACTCACTGTCGCTTTCAGGACTTGGCATATGTTGGGTATAAAATGTCGGAATTTCAAACCGCGAATACGTGCATAGAGCCAGAATTTGGCTCCAAAATATGGTTAAGGCCTCGAAATTGGGATGTTTGGGTTATTTTGAAAACTGCAGGGGGGGTTTGTGATAAATGTGACCAAACGCCGCTTTCAGTACTTTACATATCTTGGGTATAAAAAAGTGGTAATTTCAAATGGCGAATACGTGCAGAGAGCCAGAATTAGGCTCCAAAATATGGCTCAGGCCTCGAAATTGGAATGTTTGGGATATTTTGAAAACTGCAGGGGAGTTTGTGCAAAATGTGACTCACTGCCGCTTTCAAGACTTGGCATATGTTGGGTATAAAATGTCGTAATTTCCAAAACCGAATACGTACAGAGAGCTAGAATTTGGCTCCAAAATATGGCTCATGCCTCGAAATTGGGATGTTTGGGATATTTTGAAAACTGCAGGGAGGTTTGGGACAAATGTGACCAAACGCCACTTTCAGTCCTTGGCATATGTTGGGTATACAAATTCGTAATATTAAACTGCGAATACTTGCAAAGAGCCTGAATTTGGCTCCAAAATATGGCTCAGGCCTCGATATTCTGATGTTTTGGATATTTTGAAAACTGCAGGGAGGTTTGGGACTAATGTAACCAAACGCCGCTTTCAGTGCTTGGCATATGTTGGGTATAAAAAATTCGTAATTTCATACTGCGAATACGTGCAGAGAGCCAGAATTTGGTTCCAAAATATGGCTCAGGCCTCGAAATTGGGATATTTGGGATATTTCGAAAACTGTAGGGGAGTTTCTGCAAAATTTGACTCACTGCCGCTTTCAGGACTTGGCATATGTTGGGTATAAAAAGTCATAATTTCAAACTGCGAATACGCGCATAGAGCCAGAATTTGGCTCCAAAATATTGCTCAGTCCCCGAAATTGGGATGTTTGGGATATTTTGAAAACTGCAGAGGGGTATGGGACAAATATGACCAAACGCTGCTTTCAGAACTTGGCATATGTTGGGTATAAAAAGTCGTAATTTCAAACTGCGAATACGTGCAGAGAGCTTGAATTTGGCTCCAAAATATGGCTCAGGCCTCGAAAGTGGGATGTTTGGGATATTTTGAAAACTGCAGGGTGGATTGAGACAAATGTGACCAAACGCCGCTTTCAGTACTTGGCATATGTTGGGTATAAAAAAGTAGTAATATCAAACTACGAATACGTGCAGAGAGCCAAAATTTGGCTCCAAAATATGGCTCAGCCTCGAAATTGGGATGTTTGGGATATTTTGAAAACTGCAGGGAGGTTTGGGACAAATTTGACCAAACGCCACTTTCAGTACTTGGCATATGTTGGGTATACAAATTCGTAATTTTAAACTTCGAATACGTGCAGAGAGCCAGAATTTATCTTCAAAATATTGCTCAGGCCTCGAAATTGGGATATTTGGGATATTTCGAAAACTGCAGGGGAGTTTGTGCGAAATGTGACTCACTGCCGCTTTCAGTACATGGCATATGTTGGTTATAAAAATCGTAATATCAAACTGCGAATACGTGCAGAGAGCCTGAATTTGGCTCCAAAAAATGGCTCAGGCCTCAATATTCTGATGTTTGGGATATTTTGAAAACTGCAGGGAGGTTTGGGACAAATGTAACCAAACGCCGCTTTCAGTGCTTGGCATAAGTTGGGTATAAAAAATTCGTAATTTCATACTGCGAATACGTGCAGAGAGCCAGAATTTGGTTCCAAAATATGGCTCAGGCCTCGAAATTGGGATATTTGGGATATTTCGAAAACTGTAGGGGAGTTTCTGCAAATTTTGACTCACTGCCGCTTTCAGGACTTGGCATATGTTGGGTATAAAAAGTCGTAATTTCAAACTGCGAATACGTGCAGAGAGCTTGAATTTGGCTCCAAAATATGGCTCAGGCCTCGATAGTGGGATGTTTGAGATATTTTAAAAACTGCAGGGTGGATTGAGACAAATGTGACCAAACGCCGCTTTCAGTACTTGGCATATGTTGGGTATAAAAAAGTAGTAATTTCAAACGGCGAATACGTGCAGAGAGCCAGAATTAGACTCCAAAATTTGGCTCAGGCCTCGAAATTTGAATGTTTGGGATATTTTGAAAACTGCAGGGGAGTTTGCGCGAAATGTGACTCACTGCCGCTCTCAAGACTTGGCATATGTTGGGTATAAAATGTCGTAATTTCCAAAACCGAATACGTGCAGAGAGCTAGAATTTGGCTCCAAAATATGGCTCATGCCTCGAAATTGGGATGTTTGGGATATTTTGAAAACTGCAGGGAGGTTTGAGACAAATGTGACCAAACGCAACTTTCAGTCCTTGGCATATGTTGGGTATAAAAAGTCGTAATTTCAAACTTCGAATACGTGAAGAGAGCCAGAATTTGGCTCCAAAATATGGCTCAGGCCTCGAAATTGGGATGTTTAGGATATTTTGAAAACTGCAGGGAGGTTTGGGACAAATGTGACCAAACACCACTTTCAGTCCATGGCATATGTTGGGTATATAAATTCGTAATATTAAACTGCGAATACTTGCAGAGAGCCTGAATTTGGCTCCAAAATATGGCTCAGGCCTCGATATTCTGATGTTTGGGATATTTTGAAAACTGCAGGGGGGTTTGGGACAAATATGACCAAACGCCGTTTTCAGAATTTGGAATATGTTTGGTATAAAAAGTCGTAATTTCAAACTGCGAATACGTGCAGAGAGCTTGAATTTGGCTCCAAAATATGGCTCAGGCCTCGAAAGTGGGATGTTTGGGATATTTTGAAAACTGCAAGGTGGATTGAGACAAATGTGACCAAACGTCGCTTTCAGTACTTGGCATATGTTGGGTATAAAAAAGTAGTAATTTCAAACTACGAATACGTGCAGAGAGCCAAAATTTGGCTCCAAAATATGGCTCAGGCCTCGAAATTGGGATGTTTGGGATATTTTGAAAACTGCAGGGAGGTTTGAGACAAATGTGACCAAACGCCACTTTCAGTCCTTGGCATATGTTGGGTATAAAAAGTCGTAATTTCAAACTTCGAATACGTGAAGAGAGCCAGAATTTGGCTCCAAAATATGGCTCAGACCTCAAAATTGGGATATTTGTGATATTTCGAAAACTGCAGGGGAGTTTGTGCGAAATGTGACTCACTGCTGCTTTCAGGACTTGGCATATATTGGGTATAAAATGTTGTAATTTAAAACCGCGAATACGTGCATAGAGCCAGAATTTGGCTCCAAAATATGGCTCTGTCCTCGAAATTGGGATGTTTGGGATATTTTGAAAACTGCAGGGAGGTTTGAGACAAATGTGACCAAACGCAACTTTCAGTCCTTGGCATATGTTGGGTATAAAAAGTCGTAATTTCAAACTTCGAATACGTGAAGAGAGCCAGAATTTGGCTCCAAAATATGGCTCAGGCCTCGAAATTGGGATGTTTAGGATATTTTGAAAACTGCAGGGAGGTTTGGGACAAATGTGACCAAACACCACTTTCAGTCCATGGCATATGTTGGGTATATAAATTCGTAATATTAAACTGCGAATACTTGCAGAGAGCCTGAATTTGGCTCCAAAATATGGCTCAGGCCTCGATATTCTGATGTTTCGGATATTTTGAAAACTGCAGGGGGGTTTGGGACAAATATGACCAAACGCCGTTTTCAGAATTTGGAATATGTTTGGTATAAAAAGTCGTAATTTCAAACTGCGAATACGTGCAGAGAGCTTGAATTTGGCTCCAAAATATGGCTCAGGCCTCGAAAGTGGGATGTTTGGGATATTTTGAAAACTGCAAGGTGGATTGAGACAAATGTGACCAAACGTCGCTTTCAGTACTTGGCATATGTTGGGTATAAAAAAGTAGTAATTTCAAACTACGAATACGTGCAGAGAGCAAAAATTTGGCTCCAAAATATGGCTCTGTCCTCGAAATTGGGATGTTTGGGATATTTTGAAAACTGCAGGGAGGTTTGGGACAAATGTAACCAAACGACGCTTTCAGTACTTGGCATATGTTGGGTATAAAAAATTCGTAATTTCATACTGCGAATACGTGCAGAGAGCCAGAATTTGGCTCAAAAATATGGCTCACGCCTCGAAATTGGGATATTTGGGATATTTCGAAAGCTGTAGGGGAGTTTCTGCAAAATTTGACTCACTGCCGCTTTCAGGACTTGGCATATGTTGGGTATAAAAAGCCTTAATTTCAAACAGCGAATACGTGCATAGAGCCAGAATTTGGCTAAAAAATATTGCTCAGTCCTCGAAATTGGGATGTTTGGGATATTTTGAAAACTGCAGGGGGGTTTAGGACAAATATGACCAAACGCCGTTTTCAGAACTTGGCATATTTTGGGTATAAAAATTCGTAATTTCAAACTGCGAATACGTGCAGAGAGCTTGAATTTGGATCCAAAATATGGCTCAGGCCTCGAAATTGGGATGTTTCTGATATTTTGAAAACTGCAGGGAGGTTTGGGACAAATTTGACCAAACGCCACTTTCAGTACTTGGCATATGTTGGGTATACAAATTCGTAATATTAAACTGCGAATACTTGCAGAGAGCCTGAATTTGGCTCCAAAATATGGCTCAGGCCTCGATATTCTGATGTTTGGGATATTTTGAAAACTGCAGGGGGGTTTGGGACAAATATGACCAAACGCCGTTTTCAGAATTTGGCATATGTTTGGTATAAAATGTCGTAATTTCAAACTGCGAATTCGTGCATAGAGCCAGAATTAGGCTCCAAAATATTGCTCAGTCCTCGAAATTGGGAAGTTTGGGATATTTTGAAAACTCCAGGGGGGGGTTTGGGACAAATATGACCAAACGCCGCTTTCAGAACTTGGCATATGTTGGGTATAAAAAGTCGTTATTTCAAACTGCGAATACGTGCAGAGAGCTTGAATTTGGCTCCAAAATATGGCTCAGGCCTCGAAAGTGGGATGTTTGGGATATTTTGAAAACTGCAGGGTGGATTGAGACAAATGTGACCAAACGCCGCTTTCAGTACTTGGCATATGTTGGGTATAAAAAAGTAGTAATTTCAAACTACGAATACGTGCAGAGAGCCTGAATTTGGCTCCAAAATATGGCTCAGGCCTCGAAATTGGGATGTTTGGGATATTTTGAAAACTGCAGGGGGGTTTGGGACAAATATGACCAAACGCCGCTTTCAGAACTTGGCATATGTTGGGTATAAAAAGTCGTAATTTCAAACTGTGAATACGTGCAGAGAGCTTGAATTTGGCTCCAAAATATGGCACAGGCCTCGAAAGTGGGATGTTTGGGATATTTCGAAAACTGCAGGGGAGTTTGTGCGAAATAAGACTCACTGTCGCTTTCAGGACTTGGCATATGTTGGGTATAAAATGTCGGAATTTCAAACCGCGAATACGTGCATAGAGCCAGAATTTGGCTCCAAAATATGGCTCAGGCCTCGAAATTGGGATGTTTGGGATATTTTGAAAACTGCAGGGAGGTTTGGGACAAATGTAACCAAACGCCGCTTTCAGAACTTGGCATATTTTGGGTATAAAAAGCCGTAATTTCATACTGCGAATACGTGCAGAGAGCCAGAATTTGGCTCCAAAATATGGCTCAGGCCTCGAAATTGGGATGTTTGGGATATTTTGAAAACTGCAGGGAGGTTTGGGACAAATTTGACCAAACGCCACTTTCAGTACTTGGCATATGTTGGGTATACAAATTCGTAATTTTAAACTTCGAATACGTGCAGAGAGCCAGAATTTATCTTCAAAATATTGCTCAGGCCTCGAAATTGGGATATTTTGGATATTTCGAAAACTGTAGGGGAGTTTGTGCGAAATGTGACTCACTGCCGCTTTCAGTACATGGCATATGTTGGGTATAAAAATCGTAATATCAAACTGCGAATACGTGCAGAGAACCTGAATTTGGCTCCAAAATATGGCTCAGGCCTCGATATTGTGATGTTTGGGATATTTTGAAAACTGCAGGGAGGTTTGGGACAAATGTAACCAAACGACGCTTTCAGTACTTGGCATATGTTGGGTATAAAAAATTCGTAATTTCATACTGCGAATACGTGCAGAGAGCCAGAATTTGGCTCAAAAATATGGCTCAGGCCTCGAAATTGGGATATTTAGGATATTTTGAAAGCTGTAGGGGAGTTTCTGCAAAATTTGACTCGCTGCCGCTTTCAGGACTTGGCATATGTTGGGTATAAAAAGTCTTAATTTCAAACAGCGAATACGTGCATAGAGCCAGAATTTGGCTAAAAAATATTGCTCAGTCCTCGAAATTGGGATGTTTGGGATATTTTGAAAACTGCAGGGGGGTTTGGGACAAATATGACCAAACGCCGTTTTCAGAACTTGTCATATTTTGGGTATAAAAAGTCGTAATTTCAAACTGCGAATACGTGCAGAGAGCTTGAATTTGAATCCAAAATATGGCTCAGGCCTCGAAATTGGGATGTTTCTGATATTTTGAAAACTGCAGGGAGGTTTGGGACAAATTTGACCAAACGCCACTTTCAGAACTTGGCATATGTTGGGTATAAAAAGTCGTTATTTCAAACTGCGAATACGTGCAGAGAGCTTGAATTTGGCTCCAAAATATGGCTCAGGCCTCGAAAGTGGGATGTTTGGGATATTTTGAAAACTGCAGGGTGGATTGAGACAAATGTGACCAAACGCCGCTTTCAGTACTTGGCATATGTTGGGTATAAAAAAGTAGTAATTTCAAACTACGAATACGTGCAGAGAGCCTGAATTTGGCTCCAAAATTTGGCTCAGGCCTCGAAATTGGGATGTTTGGGATATTTTGAAAACTGCAGGGGGGTTTGGGACAAATATGACCAAACGCCGCTTTCAGAACTTGGCATATGTTGGGTATAAAAAGTCGTAATTTCAAACTGTGAATACGTGCAGAGAGCTTGAATTTGGCTCCAAAATATGGCACAGGCCTCGAAAGTGGGATGTTTGGGATATTTCGAAAACTGCAGGGGAGTTTGTGCGAAATAAGACTCACTGTCGCTTTCAGGACTTGGCATATGTTGGGTATAAAATGTCGGAATTTCAAACCGCGAATACGTGCATAGAGCCAGAATTTGGCTCCAAAATATGGCTCAGGCCTCGAAATTGGGATGTTTGGGATATTTTGAAAACTGCAGGGAGGTTTGGGACAAATGTAACCAAACGCCGCTTTCAGAACTTGGCATATTTTGGGTATAAAAAGTCGTAATTTCATACTGCGAATACGTGCAGAGAGCCAGAATTTGGCTCCAAAATATGGCTCAGGCCTCGAAATTGGGATGTTTGGGATATTTTGAAAACTGCAGGGAGGTTTGGGACAAATTTGACCAAACGCCACTTTCAGTACTTGGCATATGTTGGGTATACAAATTCGTAATTTTAAACTTCGAATACGTGCAGAGAGCCAGAATTTATCTTCAAAATATTGCTCAGGCCTCGAAATTGGGATATTTTGGATATTTCGAAAACTGTAGGGGAGTTTGTGCGAAATGTGACTCACTGCCGCTTTCAGTACATGGCATATGTTGGGTATAAAAATCGTAATATCAAACTGCGAATACGTGCAGAGAACCTGAATTTGGCTCCAAAATATGGCTCAGGCCTCGATATTGTGATGTTTGGGATATTTTGAAAACTGCAGGGAGGTTTGGGACAAATGTAACCAAACGACGCTTTCAGTACTTGGCATATGTTGGGTATAAAAAATTCGTAATTTCATACTGCGAATACGTGCAGAGAGCCAGAATTTGGCTCAAAAATATGGCTCAGGCCTCGAAATTGGGATATTTAGGATATTTTGAAAGCTGTAGGGGAGTTTCTGCAAAATTTGACTCGCTGCCGCTTTCAGGACTTGGCATATGTTGGGTATAAAAAGTCTTAATTTCAAACAGCGAATACGTGCATAGAGCCAGAATTTGGCTAAAAAATATTGCTCAGTCCTCGAAATTGGGATGTTTGGGATATTTTGAAAACTGCAGGGGGGTTTGGGACAAATATGACCAAACGCCGTTTTCAGAACTTGTCATATTTTGGGTATAAAAAGTCGTAATTTCAAACTGCGAATACGTGCAGAGAGCTTGAATTTGGATCCAAAATATGGCTCAGGCCTCGAAATTGGGATGTTTCTGATATTTTGAAAACTGCAGGGAGGTTTGGGACAAATTTGACCAAACGCCACTTTCAGTACTTGGCATATGTTGGGTATACAAATTCGTAATATTAAACTGTGAATACTTGCAGAGAGCCTGAATTTGGCTCCAAAATATGGCTCAGGCCTCGATATTCTGATGTTTGAGATATTTTGAAAACTGCAGGGGGGTTTGGGACAAATATGACCAAACGCCGTTTTCAGAATTTGGCATATGTTTGGTATAAAAAGTCGTAATTTCAAACTGCGAATACGTGCAGAGAGCTTGAATTTGGCTCCAAAATATGGCTCAGGCCTCGAAAGTGGGATGTTTGGGATATTCTGAAAACTGCAAGGTGGATTGAGACAAATGTGACCAAACGCCGCTTTCAGTTCTTGGCATATGTTGGGTATAAAAATTAGTAAATTCAAACTACGAATACGTGCAGAGAGCCAAAATTTGGCTCCAAAATTTGGCTCAGGCCTCGAAATTGGGATGTTTGGGATATTTTGAAAACTGCAGGGAGGTTTGGGACAAATTTGACCAAACGCTACTTTCAGTACTTGGCATATGTTGGGTATACAAATTCGTAATTTTAAACTTCGAATACGTGCAGAGAGCCAGAATTTATCTTCAAAATATTGCTCAGGCCTCGAAATTGGGATATTTGGGATATTTCGAAAGCTGCAGGGGAGTTTGTGCGAAATGTGACTCACTGCCGCTTTCAGTACATGGTATATGTTGGGTATAAAAATCGTAATATAAAACTGCGAATACGTGCAGAGAGCCTGAATTTGGCTCCAAAATATGGCTCAGGCCTCGATATTGGGATGTTTGGGATATTTTGAAAACTGCAGGGAGGTTTTGGACAAATGTAACCAAACGACGCTTTCAGTACTTGGCATATGTTGGGTATAAAAAATTCGTAATTTCATACTGCGAATACGTGCAGAGAGCCAGAATTTGGCTCAAAAATATGGCTCAGGCCTCGAAATTGGGATATTTAGGATATTTTGAAAGATGCAGGGCAGTTTCTGCAAAATTTGACTCGCTGCCTTTTTCAGGACTTGGCATATGTTGGGTATAAAAAGTCATAATTTCAAACTGCGAATTCGTGCATAGAGCCAGAATTAGGCTCCAAAATATTGCTCAGTCCTCGAAATTGGGAAGTTTGGGATATTTTGAAAACTCCAGGGGGGGGTTTGGGACAAATATGACCAAACGCCGCTTTCAGAACTTGGCATATGTTGGGTATAAAAAGTCGTTATTTCAAACTGCGAATACGTGCAGAGAGCTTGAATTTGGCTCCAAAATATGGCTCAGGCCTCGAAAGTGGGATGTTTGAGATATTTTGAAAACTGCAGGGTGGATTGAGACAAATGTGACCAAACGCCGCTTTCAGTACTTGGCATATGTTGGGTATAAAAAAGTAGTAATTTCAAACTACGAATTCGTGCAGATAGTCAAAATTTGGCTCCAAAATATGGCTCAGGCCTCGAAATTGGGATGTTTGGGATATTTTGAAAACTGCAGGGAGGTTTGGGACAAATTTGACCAAACGCCACTTTCAGTACTTGGCATATGTTGGGTATACAAATTCGTAATTTTAAACTTCGAATACGTGCAGAGAGCCAGAATTTGGCTCAAAAATATGGCTCAGGCCTCGAAATTGGGATATTTGGGATATTTCGAAAGCTGTAGGGGAGTTTCTGCAAAATTTGACTCTGCCGCTTTCAGGACTTGGCATATGTTGGGTATAAAAAGCCTTAATTTCAAACAGCGAATACGTGCATAGAGCCAGAATTTGGCTAAAAAATATTGCTCAGTCCTCGAAATTGGGATGTTTGGGATATTTTGAAAACTGCAGGGGGGTTTGGGGCAAATATGACCAAACGCCGTTTTCAGAACTTGGCATATTTTGGGTATAAAAATTCGTAATTTCAAACTGCGAATACGTGCAGAGAGCTTGAAATTTGGATCCAAAATATGGCTCAGGCCTCGAAATTGGGATGTTTCTGATATTTTGAAAACTGCAGGGAGGTTTGGGACAAATTTGACCAAACGCCACTTTCAGTACTTGGCATATGTTGGGTATACAAATTCGTAATATTAAACTGCGAATACTTGCAGAGAGCCTGAATTTGGCTCCAAAATATGGCTCAGGCCTCGATATTCTGATGTTTGGGATATTTTGAAAACTGCAGGGGGGTTTGGGACAAATATGACCAAACGCCGTTTTCAGAATTTGGCATATGTTTGGTATAAAAAGTCGTAATTTCAAACTGCGAATTCGTGCATAGAGCCAAAATTAGGCTCCAAAATATTGCTCAGTCCTCGAAATTGGGATGTTTGGGATATTTTGAAAACTCCAGGGGGGGGTTTGGGACAAATATGACCAAACGCCGCTTTCAGAACTTGGCATATGTTGGGTATAAAAAGTCGTTATTTCAAACTGCGAATACGTGCAGAGAGCTTGAATTTGGCTCCAAAATATGGTTCAGGCCTCGAAAGTGGGATGTTTGGGATATTTTGAAAACTGCAGGGTGGATTGAGACAAATGTGACCAAACGCCGCTTTCAGTACTTGGCATATGTTGGGTATAAAAAAGTAGTAATTTCAAACTACGAATACGTGCAGAGAGCCAAAATTTGGCTCAAAAATATGGCTCAGGCCTCGAAATTGGGATGTTTGGGATATTTTGAAAACTGCAGGGAGGTTTGGGACAAATTTGACCAAACGCCACTTTCAGTACTTGGCATATGTTGGGTATACAAATTCGTAATTTTAAACTTCGAATACGTGCAGAGAGCCAGAATTTATCTTCAAAATATTGCTCAGGCCTCGAAATTGGGATATTTTGGATATTTCGAAAACTGCAGGGGAGTTTGTGCGAAATGTGACTCACTGCCGCTTTCAGTACATGGCATATGTTGGGTATAAAAATCGTAATATCAAACTGCGAATACGTGCAGAGAACCTGAATTTGGCTCCAAAATATGGCTCAGGCCTCGATATTGTGATGTTTGGGATATTTTGAAAACTGCAGGGAGGTTTGGGACAAATGTAACCAAACGACGCTTTCAGTACTTGGCATATGTTGGGTATAAAAAATTCGTAATTTCATACTGCGAATACGTGCAGAGAGCCATAATTTGGCTCAAAAATATGGCTCAGGCCTCGAAATTGGGATATTTGGGATATTTCGAAAGCTGTAGGGGAGTTTCTGCAAAATTTGACTCACTGCCGCTTTCAGGACTTGGCATATATTGGGTATAAAAAGTCTTAATTTCAAACAGCGAATACGTGCATAGAGCCAGAATTTGGCTAAAAAATATTGCTCAGTCCTCGAAATTGGGATGTTTGGGATATTTTGAAAACTGCAGGGGGGTTTGGGACAAATATGACCAAACGCCGTTTTCAGAACTTGTCATATTTTGGGTATAAAAAGTCGTAATTTCAAACTGCGAATCCGTGCAGAGAGCTTGAATTTGGATCCAAAATATGGCTCAGGCCTCGAAATTGGGATGTTTCTGATATTTTGAAAACTGCAGGGAGGTTTGGGACAAATTTGACCAAACGCCACTTTCAGTACTTGGCATTTGTTGGGTATACAAATTCGTAATATTAAACTGCGAATACTTGCAGAGAGCCTGAATTTGGCTCCAAAATATGGCTCAGGCCTCGATATTCTGATGTTTGGGATATTTTGAAAACTGCAGGGGGGTTTGGGACAAATATGACCAAACGCCGTTTTCAGAATTTGGCATATGTTTGGTATAAAAAGTCGTAATTTCAAACTGCGAATTCGTGCATAGAGCCAGAATTAGGCTCCAAAATATTGCTCAGTCCTCGAAATTGGGAAGTTTGGGATATTTTGAAAACTCCAGGGGGGGGGGGGTTTGGGACAAATATGACCAAACGCCGCTTTCAGAACTTGGCATATGTTGGGTATAAAAAGTCGTTATTTCAAACTGCGAATACGTGCAGAGAGCTTGAATTTGGCTCCAAAATATGGCTCAGGCCTCGAAAGTGGGATGTTTTGGATATTTTGAAAACTGCAGGGTGGATTGAGACAAATGTGACCAAACGCCGCTTTCAGTACTTGGCATATGTTGGGTATAAAAAAGTAGTAATTTCAAACTACGAATACGTGCAGAGAGCCAAAATTTGGCTCCAAAATATGGCTCAGGCCTCGAAATTGGGATGTTTGGGATATTTTGAAAACTGCAGGGAGGTTTGGGACAAATTTGACCAAACGCCACTTTCAGTACTTGGCATATGTTGGGTATACAAATTCGTAATGTTAAACTTCGAATACGTGCAGAGAGCTAGAATTTATCTTCAAAATATTGCTCAGGCCTCGAAATTGTGATATTTAGGATATTTCGAAAAATGCAGGGGAGTTTGTGCGAAATGTGACTCACTGCCGCTTTCAGTACATGGCATATGTTGGGAATAAAAATCGTAATATCAAACTGCGAATACGTGCAGAGAGCCTGAATTTGGCTCCAAAATATGGCTCAGGCCTCGAAATTGGGATGTTTGGGATATTTTGAAAACTGCAGGGGGGTTTGGGACAAATATGACCAAACGCCGCTTTCAGAACTTGGCATATGTTGGGTAAAAAAAGTCGTAATTTCAAACTGTGAATACGTGCAGAGAGCTTGAATTTGGCTCCAAAATATGGCACAGGCCTCGAAAGTGGGATGTTTGGGATATTTCGAAAACTGCAGGGGAGTTTGTGCGAAATAAGACTCACTGTCGCTTTCAGGACTTGGCATATGTTGGGTATAAAATGTCGGAATTTCAAACCGCGAATAAGTGCATATAGCCAGAATTTGGCTCCAAAATATAGCTCAGGCCTCGATATTCTGATGTTTGGGATATTTTGAAAACTGCAGGGAGGTTTGGGACAAATGTAACCAAACGCCGCTTTCAGAACTTGGCATATTTTGGGTATTAAAAGTCGTAATTTCATACTTCGAATACGTGCAGAGAGCCTGAATTTGGCTCCAAAATATGGCTCAGGCCTCCAAATTGGGATGTTTGGGATATTTTGAAAACTGCAGGGGGGTTTGGGACAAATATGACCAAACGCCGCTTTCAGAACTTGGCATATGTTGGGTATAAAAAGTCGTAATTTCAAACTGTGAATACGTGATGAGAGCTTGAATTTGGCTCCAAAATATGGCACAGGCCTCGAAAGTGGGATGTTTGGGATATTTCGAAAACTGCAGGGGAGTTTGTGCGAAATAAGACTCACTGTCGCTTTCAGGACTTGGCATATGTTGGGTATAAAATGTCGGAATTTCAAACCGCGAATAAGTGCATATAGCCAGAATTTGGCTCCAAAATATAGCTCAGGCCTCGATATTCTGATGTTTGGGATATTTTGAAAACTGCAGGGAGGTTTGGGACAAATGTAACCAAACGCCGCTTTCAGAACTTGGCATATTTTGGGTATTAAAAGTCGTAATTTCATACTGCGAATACGTGCAGAGAGCCTGAATTTGGCTCCAAAATATGGCTCAGGCCTCGAAATTGGGATGTTTGGGATATTTTGAAAACTGCAGGGGGGTTTGGGACAAATATGACCAAACGCCGCTTTCAGAACTTGGCATATGTTGGGTATAAAAAGTCGTAATTTCAAACTGTGAATACGTGCAGAGAGCTTGAATTTGGCTCCAAAATATGGCACAGGCCTCGAAAGTGGGATGTTTGGGATATTTCGAAAACTGCAGGGGAGTTTGTGCGAAATAAGACTCACTGTCGCTTTCAGGACTTGGCATATGTTGGGTATAAAATGTCGGAATTTCAAACCGCGAATAAGTGCATATAGCCAGAATTTGGCTCCAAAATATAGCTCAGGCCTCGATATTCTGATGTTTGGGATATTTTGAAAACTGCAGGGAGGTTTGGGACAAATGTAACCAAACGCCGCTTTCAGAACTTGGCATATTTTGGGTATTAAAAGTCGTAATTTCATACTGCGAATACGTGCAGAGAGCCAGAATTTGGCTCCAAAATATGGCTCAGGCCTCGATATTGTGATGTTTGGGATATTTTGAAAACTGCAGGGAGGTTTGGGACAAATGTAACCAAACGACGCTTTCAGTACTTGGCATATGTTGGGTATAAAAAATTCGTAATTTCATACTGCGAATACGTGCAGAGAGCCAGAATTTGGCTCAAAAATATGGCTCAGGCCTCGAAATTGGGATATTTGGGATATTTCGAAAGCTGTAGGGGAGTTTCTGCAAAATTTGACTCACTGCCGCTTTCAGGACTTGGCATATATTGGGTATAAAAAGTCTTAATTTCAAACTGCGAATACGTGCATAGAGCCAGAATTTGGCTCCAAAATATTGCTCAGTCCTCGAAATTGGGATGTTTGGGATATTTTGAAAACTGCAGGGGGGTTTGGGACAAATATGACCAAACGCCGTTTTCAGAACTTGGCATATTTTGGGTATAAAAATTCGTAATTTCCAACTGCGAATACGTGCAGAGAGCTTGAATTTGGATCCAAAATATGGCTCAGGCCTCGAAAGTTGGATGTTTGGGATATTTTGAAAACTGCAGGGTGGATTGAGACAAATGTGACCAAACGCCGCTTTCAGTACTTGGCATATGTTGGGTATAAAAAAGTAGTAATTTCAAACTACGAATACGTGCAGAGAGCCAAAATTTGGCTCCAAAATATGGCTCAGGCCTCGAAATTGGGATGTTTCTGATATTTTGAAAACTGCAGGGAAGTTTGGGACAAATTTGACCAAACGCCACTTTCAGTACTTGGCATATGTTGGGTATACAAATTCGTAATGTTAAACTTCGAATACGTGCAGAGAGCCAGAATTTATCTTCAAAATATTGCTCATGTCTCGAAATTGTGATATTTAGGATATTTCGAAAAATGCAGGGGAGTTTGTGCGAAATGTGACTCACTGCCGCTTTCAGTACATGGCATATGTTGGGAATAAAAATCGTAATATCAAACTGCGAATACGTGCAGAGAGCCTGAATTTGGCTCCAAAATATAGCTCAGGCCTCGATATTCTGATGTTTGGGATATTTTGAAAACTGCAGGGGGGTTTGGGACAAATATGACCAAACGCCGCTTTCAGAACTTGGCATATTTTGGGTATTAAAATTCGTAATTTCATACTGCGAATACGTGCAGAGAGCCAGAATTTGGCTCCAAAATATGGCTCAGGCCTCGATATTGTGATGTTTGGGATATTTTGAAAACTGCAGGGAGGTTTGGGACAAATGTAACCAAACGACGCTTTCAGTACTTGGCATATGTTGGGTATAAAAAAATCGTAATTTCATACTGCGAATACGTGCAGAGAGCCAGAATTTGGCTCAAAAATATGGCTCAGGCCTCGAAATTGGGATTTTTGGGATATTTCGAAAGCTGTAGGGGAGTTTCTGCAAAATTTGACTCACTGCCGCTTTCAGGACTTGGCATATATTGGGTATAAAAAGTCTTAATTTCAAACTGCGAATACGTGCATAGAGCCAGAATTTGGCTCCAAAATATTGCTCAGTCCTCGAAATTGGGATGTTTGGGATATTTTGAAAACTGCAGGGGGGTTTGGGACAAATATGACCAAACGCCGTTTTCAGAACTTGGCATATTTTGGGTATAAAAATTCGTAATTTCCAACTGCGAATACGTGCAGAGAGCTTGAATTTGGATCCAAAATATGGCTCAGGCCTCGAAAGTTGGATGTTTGGGATATTTTGAAAACTGCAGGGTGGATTGAGACAAATGTGACCAAACGCCGCTTTCAGTACTTGGCATATGTTAGGTATAAAAAAGTAGTAATTTCAAACTACGAATACGTGCAGAGAGCCAAAATTTGGCTCCAAAATATGGCTCAGGCCTCGAAATTGGGATGTTTCTGATATTTTGAAAACTGCAGGGAGGTTTGGGACAAATTTGACCAAACGCCACTTTCAGTACTTGGCATATGTTGGGTATACAAATTCGTAATGTTAAACTTCGAATACGTGCAGAGAGCCAGAATTTATCTTCAAAATATTGTTCAGGCCTCGAAATTGTGATATATAGGATATTTCGAAAAATACAGGGGAGTTTGTGCGAAATGTGACTCACTGCCGCTTTCAGTACATGGCATATGTTGGGAATAAAAATCGTAATATCAAACTGCGAATACGTGCAGAGAGCCTGAATTTGGCTCCAAAATATGGCTCAGGCCTCGAAATTGGGATGTTTGGGATATTTTGAAAACTGCAGGGGGGTTTGGGACAAATATGACCAAACGACGCTTTCAGAACTTGGCATATGTTGGGTATAAAAAGTCGTAATTTCAAACTGTGAATACGTGCAGAGAGCTTGAATTTGGCTCCAAAATATGGCACAGGCCTCGAAAGTGGGATGTTTGGGATATTTCGAAAACTGCAGGGGAGTTTGTGCGAAATAAGACTCACTGTCGCTTTCAGGACTTGGCATATGTTGGGTATAAAATGTCGGAATTTCAAACCGCGAATACGTGCATATAGCCAGAATTTGGCTCCAAAATATAGCTCAGGCCTCGATATTCTGATGTTTGGGATATTTTGAAAACTGCAGGGAGGTTTGGGACAAATGTAACCAAACGCCGCTTTCAGAACTTGTCATATTTTGGGTATAAAAAGTCGTAATTTCAAACTGCGAATACGTGCAGAGATCTTGAATTTGGATCCAAAATATGGCTCAGGCCTCGAAATTGGGATGTTTCTGATATTTTGAAAACTGCAGGGAGGTTTGGGACAAATTTGACAAAACGCCACTTTCAGTACTTGGCATATGTTGGGTATAAAAAGTCGTAATTTCAAACTGCGAATACATGCAGAGAGCTTGAATTTGGCTCCAAAATATGGCTAAGGCCTCGAAATTGGGATGTTTGGGATATTTTGAAAACTGCAGGGGGGGTTTGGGACAAATGTGACCAAACGCCGCTTTCAGCACTTGGCATATGTTGGGTATAAAAAAGTCGTAATTTCAAACTGCGAATACGTGCATAGAGCCAGAATTTGGCTCCAAAATATGGCTCAGGCCTCGAAGTTGGGATATTTGGGATATTTCGAAAACTCCAGGGGAGTTTGTGCGAAATGTGACTCACTGCCGCATTCAAGACTTGGCATATGTTGGGTATAAAATGTCGTAATTTCAAACCGCGAATACGTGCATAGAGCCAGAATTTGGCTCCAAATTATGGCTCAGGCCTCAAAATTGGGATGTTTGGGATATTTTGAAAACTGCAGGGTGGATTGAGACAAATGTGACCAAACGCCACTTTCAGTACTTGGCATATGTTGCGTATAAAAAAGTGGTAATTTCAAACTACGAATACGTGCAGAGAGCCAAAATTTGGCTCCAAAATATAGCTCAGGCCTCGAAATTGGAATGTTTGGGATATTTTGAAAACTGCAGGGGAGTTTAGGACATACATGACCAAACGCCGCATTCAGAACTTGGCATATGTTGGGTATAAAAAGTTGTAATTTAAAACTGCGAATACGTGCAGAGAGCTTGAATTTGGCTCCAAAATATGGCTCAAGCCTCGAAAGTGGGATATTTGGGATATTTTGAAAACTGCAGGGGGGGTTTTGGACAAATGTGACCAAACGCCGCGTTCAGTACTTGGCATATGTTGGGTATAAAAAAATCGTAATTTCAAACTGCGAATACGTGCAGAGAGCCAGAATTTGGCTCCAAAATATGGCTCAGGCCTCGAAATTGGGATATTTGGGATATTTCGAAAACTGCAGGGGAGTTTGTGCGAAATGTGACTCACTGCCGCTTTCAGGACTTTGCATATGTTGGGTATAAAATGTAGTAATTTTAAACCGCGAATACGTGCATTGAGCCAGAATTTGGGTCCAAAATATGGCTAAGGCCTCGAAATTGGGATGTTTAGGATATTTTGAAAACTGCAGGGGGGGTTTGGGATAAATGTGACCAAACGCCGCTTTCAGTACTTTGCATATCTTGGGTATAAAAAAGTGGTAATTTCAAACGGCGAATACGTGCAGAGAGCCAGAATTAGGCTCCAAAATATGGCTAATGCCTCGAAATTGGGATGTTTGGGATATTTTGAAAACTGCAGGGAGGTTTGGGACAAATGTGACCAAACACCACTTTCAGTCCTTGGCATATGTTGGGTATACAAATTCGTAATATTAAACTGCGAATACTTGCAGAGAGCCTGAATTTGGCTCCAAATTATGGCTCAGGCATCAAAATTGGGATGTTTGGGATATTTTGAAAACTGCAGGGTGGATTGAGACAAATGTGACCAAACGCCACTTTCAGTACTTGGCATATGTTGCGTATAAAAAAGTGGTAATTTCAAACTACGAATACGTGCAGAGAGCCAAAATTTGGCTCCAAAATATGGCTCAGGCCTCGAAATTGGAATGTTTGGGATATTTTGAAAACTGCAGGGGAGTTTGGGACATACATGACCAAACGCCGCATTCAGAACTTGGCATATGTTGGGTATAAAAAGTTGTAATTTAAAACTGCGAATACGTGCAGAGAGCTTGAATTTGGCTCCAAAATATGGCTCAAGCCTCGATATTGGGATGTTTGGGATATTTTGAAAACTGCAGGGAGGTTTTGGACAAATGTAACCAAACGACGCTTTCAGTACTTGGCATATGTTGGGTATAAAAAAGTCGTAATTTCAAACTGCGAATACGTGCAGAGAGCCAGAATTTGGCTCCAAAATATGGCTCAGGTCTCGAAATTGGGATATTTGGGATATTTCGAAAACTGCAGGGGAGTTTGTGCGAAATGTGACTCACTGCCGCTTTTAGGACTTTGCATATGTTGGGTATAAAATGTAGTAATTTCAAACCGCGAATACGTGCATTGAGCCAGAATTTGGGTCCAAAATATTGCTCAGTCCTCGAAATTGGGAAGTTTGGGATATTTTGAAAACTCCAGGGTGGGGTTTGGGACAAATATGACCAAACGCCGCTTTCAGAACTTGGCATATGTTGGGTATAAAAAGTCGTTATTTCAAACTGCGAATACGTGCAGAGAGCTTGAATTTGGCTCCAAAATATGGCTCAGGCCTCGAAATTGGGATGTTTGGGACAGATCTGAAATCTTTAGACAGTCTCCGTGGTGTAGTGGTAAAACACTCGCCTGGCGTTCCGCGAGCGCTATGTCATGGGTTCGTATCCTGGCCGGGGAGGATTTACTGGGCGCAATTCCTTAACTGTAGCCTCTGTTTAACGCAACAGTAAAATGTGTACTTGGATGAAAAAACGATTCTTCGCGGCAGGGGATCGTATTCCAGGGACCTGCCCGAAACGCTACGTGTACTAGTGGCTGTATAAGAATGTAACAACTCTTGTATATATCTCAACAACAACAACAACAACAAAATGTGACCAAACGCCACTTTCAGTCCTTGGCATATGTTGGGTATAAAAAGTCACGTATTCAAACTTCGAATACGTGAAGAGAGCCAGAATTTGGCTCAAAAATATGGCTCAGGCCTCGAAGTTGGGATATTTGGGATATTTCGAAAACTCCAGGGGAGTTTGTGCAAAATTTGACTCACTGCCACTTTCAGGACTTGACATATGTTGGGTATAAAAAGTCTTAATTTCAAACTGCGAATACGTGCATAGAGACAGAATTTGGCTCCAAAATACTGCTCAATCCTCGAAATTGGGATGTTTGAGATATTTTGAAAACTGCAGGGAGGTTTGGGACAAATATGACCAAACGCCGCTTTCAGAACTTGGCATATGTTGGGTATAAAAAGTCGTAATTTCAAACTGCGAATACATGCAGAGAGCTTGAATTTGGCTCCAAAATTTGGCTAAGGCCTCGAAATTGGGATGTTTGGGATATTTTGAAAACTGCAGGGGGGGTTTGGGACAAATGTGACCAAACGCCGCTTTCAGCACTTGGCATATGTTGGGTATAAAAAAGTCGTAATTTCAAACTGCGAATACGTGCATAGAGCCAGAATTTGGCTCCAAAATATGGCTCAGGCCTCGAAGTTGGGATATTTGGGATATTTCGAAAACTCCAGGAGAGTTTGTGCGAAATGTGACTCACTGCCGCATTCAAGACTTGGCATATGTTGGGTATAAAATGTCGTAATTTCAAACCGCGAATGCGTGCATAGAGCCAGAATTTGGCTCCAAATTATGGCTCAGGCCTCAAAATTGGGATGTTTGGGATATTTTGAAAACTGCAGGGTGGATTGAGACAAATGTGACCAAACGCCACTTTCTGTACTTGGCATATGTTGCGTATAAAAAAGTGGTAATTTCAAACTACGAATACGTGCAGAGAGCCAAAATTTGGCTCCAAAATATGGCTCAGGCCTCGAAATTGGAATGTTTGGGATATTTTGAAAACTGCAGGGGAGTTTGGGACATACATGACCAAACGCCACTTTCAGTACTTGGCATATGTTGGGTATACAAATTCGTAATTTTAAACTTCGAATACGTGCAGAGAGCCAGAATTTATCTTCAAAATATTGTTCAGGCCTCGAAATTGGGATATTTTGGATATTTCGAAAACTGCAGGGGAGTTTGTGCGAAATGTGACTCACTGCCGCTTTCAGTACATGGCATATGTTGGGTATAAAAATCGTAATATCAAACTGCGAATACGTGCAGAGAACCTAAATTTGGCTCCAAAATATGGCTCAGGCCTCGATATTGTGATGTTTGGGATATTTTGTAAACTGCAGGGAGGTTTGGGACAAATGTAACCAAACGACGCTTTCAGTACTTGGCATATGTTGGGTATAAAAAATTCGTAATTTCATACTGCGAATACGTGCAGAGAGCCAGAATTTGGCTCAAAAATATGGCTCAGGCCTCGAAATTGGGATATTTGGGATATTTCGAAAGCTGTAGGGGAGTTTCTGCAAAATTTGACTCACTGCCGCTTTCAGGACTTGGCATATGTTGGGTATAAAAAGTCTTAATTTCAAACTGCGAATACGTGCATAGAGCCAGAATTTGGCTCCAAAATATTGCTCAGTCCTCGAAATTGGGATGTTTGGGATATTTTGAAAACTGCAGGGGGGTTTGGGACAAATATGACCAAACGGCGTTTTCAGAACTTGGCATATTTTGGGTATAAAAAGTCGTAATTTCAAACTGCGAATACGTGCAGAGAGCTTGAATTTGGATCCAAAATATGGCTCAGGCCTCGAAAGTTGGATGTTTGGGATATTTTGAAAACTGCAGGGTGGATTGAGACAAATGTGACCAAACGCCGCTTTCAGTACTTGGCATATGTTGGGTATAAAAAAGTAGTAATTTCAAACTACGAATACGTGCAGAGAGCCAAAATTTGGCTCCAAAATATGGCTCAGGCCTCGAAATTGGGATGTTTCTGATATTTTGAAAACTGCAGGGAGGTTTGGGACAAATTTGACCAAACGCCACTTTCAGTACTTGGCATATGTTGGGTATACAAATTCGTAATGTTAAACTTCGAATACGTGCAGAGAGCCAGAATTTATCTTCAAAATATTGCTCAGGCCTCGAAATTGGGATATTTAGGATATTTCGAAAACTGCAGGGGAGTTTGTGCGAAATGTGACTCACTGCCGCTTTCAGTACATGGCATATGTTGGGAATAAAAATCGTAATATCAAACTGCGAATACGTGCAGAGAGCCTGAATTTGGCTCCAAAATATGGCTCAGGCCTCGAAATTGGGATGTTTGGGATATTTTGAAAACTGCAGGGGGGTTTGGGACAAATATGACCAAACGCCGCTTTCAGAACTTGGCATATGTTGGGTATAAAAAGTCGTAATTTCAAACTGTGAATACGTGCAGAGAGCTTGAATTTGGCTTCAAAATATGGCACAGGCCTCGAAAGTGGGATGTTTGGGATATTTCGAAAACTGCAGGGGAGTTTGTGCGAAATGTGACTCACTGTCGCTTTCAGGACTTGGCATATGTTGGGTATAAAATGTCGGAATTTCAAACCGCGAATACGTGCATAGAGCCAGAATTTGGCTCCAAAATATGGTTAAGGCCTCGAAATTGGGATGTTTGGGATATTTTGAAAACTGCAGGCGGGGTTTGGGATAAATGTGACCAAACGCCGCTTTCAGAACTTTGCATATCTTGGGTATAAAATAGTGGTAATTTCAAACGGCGAATACGTGCAGAGAGCCAGAATTAGGCTCCAAAATATGGCTCAGGCCTCGAAATTGGAATGTTTGGGATATTTTGAAAACTGCAGGGGTGTTTGTGCGAAATGTGACTCACTGATGCTTTCAAGACTTGGCATATGTTGGGTATAAAATGTCGTAATTTCCAAAACCGAATACGTGCAGAGAGCTAGAATTTGGCTCCAAAATATGGCTCATGCCTCGAAATTGGGATGTTTGGGACAGATCTGAAATCTTTAGACAGTCTCCGTTGTGTAGTGGTAAAACACTCGCCTGGCGTTCCGCGAGCGCTATGTCATGGGTTCGTATCCTGGCCGGGGAGGATTTACTGGGCGCAATTCCTTAACTGTAGCCTCTGTTTAACGCAACAGTAAAATGTGTACTTGGATGAAAAAACGATTCTTCGCGGCAGGGGATCGTATTCCAGGGACCTGCCCGAAACGCTACGCGTACTAGTGGCTGTATAAGAATGTAACAACTCTTGTATATATCTCAACAACAACAACAACAACAAAATGTGACCAAACGCCACTTTCAGTCCTTGGCATATGTTGGGTATAAAAAGTCACGTATTCAAACTTCGAATACGTGAAGAGAGCCAGAATTTGGCTCAAAAATATGGCTCAGGCCTCGAAGTTGGGATATTTGGGATATTTCGAAAACTCCAGGGGAGTTTGTGCAAAATTTGACTCACTGCCGCTTTCAGGACTTGACATATGTTGGGTATAAAAAGTCTTAATTTCAAACTGCGAATACGTGCATAGAGACAGAATTTGGCTCCAAAATACTGCTCAATCCTCGAAATTGGGATGTTTGAGATATTTTGAAAACTGCAGGGAGGTTTGGGACAAATATGACCAAACGCCGCTTTCAGAACTTGGCATATGTTGGGTATAAAAAGTCGTAATTTCAAACTGCGAATACATGCAGAGAGCTTGAATTTGGCTCCAAAATTTGGCTAAGGCCTCGAAATTGGGATGTTTGGGATATTTTGAAAACTGCAGGGGGGGTTTGGGACAAATGTGACCAAACGCCGCTTTCAGCACTTGGCATATGTTGGGTATAAAAAAGTCGTAATTTCAAACTGCGAATACGTGCATAGAGCCAGAATTTGGCTCCAAAATATGGCTCAGGCCTCGAAGTTGGGATATTTGGGATATTTCGAAAACTCCAGGGGAGTTTGTGCGAAATGTGACTCACTGCCGCATTCAAGACTTGGCATATGTTGGGTATAAAATGTAGTAATTTCAAACCGCGAATACGTGCATTG
Organism: Procambarus clarkii; assembly: GCF_040958095.1. NCBI lineage: Eukaryota > Metazoa > Arthropoda > Malacostraca > Decapoda > Cambaridae > Procambarus > Procambarus clarkii. Next base: position 3,731,859 of record NC_091172.1, read on the forward strand.
AGCCAGAATTTGGGTCCAAAATATGGCTAAGGCCTCGAAATTGGGATGTTTAGGATATTTTGAAAACTGCAGGGGGGGTTTGGGATAAATGTGACCAAACGCCGCTTTCAGTACTTTGCATATCTTGGGTATAAAAAAGTGGTAATTTCAAACGGCGAATACGTGCAGAGAGCCAGAATTAGGCTCCAAAATATGGCTAATGCCTCGAAATTGGGATGTTTGGGATATTTTGAAAACTGCAGGGAGGTTTGGGACAAATGTGACCAAACACCACTTTCAGTCCTTGGCATATGTTGGGTATACAAATTCGTAATATTAAACTGCGAATACTTGCAGAGAGCCTGAATTTGACTCCAAATTATGGCTCAGGCATCAAAATTGGGATGTTTGGAATATTTTGAAAACAGCAGGGTGGATTGAGACAAATGTGACCAAACGCCACTTTCAGTACTTGGCATATGTTGCGTATAAAAAAGTGGTAATTTCAAACTACGAATACGTGCAGAGAGCCAAAATTTGGCTCCAAAATATGGCTCAGGCCTCGAAATTGGAATGTTTGGGATATTTTGAAAACTGCAGGGGAGTTTGGGACATACATGACCAAACGCCGCATTCAGAACTTGGCATATGTTGGGTATAAAAAGTTGTAATTTAAAACTGCGAATACGTGCAGAGAGCCAGAATTAGGCTCCAAAATACGGCTAATGCCTCGAAATTGGGATGTTTGGGATATTTTGAAAACTGCAGGGAGGTTTGGGACAAATGTGACCAAACACCACTTTCAGTCCTTGGCATATGTTGGGTATACAAATTCGTAATATTAAACTGCGAATACTTGCAGAGAGCCTGAATTTGGCTCCAAAATATGGCTCAGGCCTCGATATTCTGATGTTTGGGATATTTTGAAAACTGCAGGGAGGTTTGGGACAAATGTAACCAAACTCCGCTTTCAGTGCTTGGCATATGTTGGGTATAAAAATTAGTAAATTCAAACTACGAATACGTGCAGAGAGCCAAAATATGGCTCAGGCCTCGAAATTGGGATGTTTGGGATATTTTGAAAACTGCAGGGAGGTTTGGGACAAATTTGACCAAACGCCACTTTCAGTACTTGGCATATGTTGAGTATACAAATTCATAATTTTAAACTTCGAATACGTGCAGAGAGCCAGAATTTATCTTCAAAATATTGCTCAGGCCTCGAAATTGGGATATTTGGGATATTTCGAAAGCTGCAGGGGAGTTTGTGCGAAATGTGACTCACTGCCGCTTTCAGTACATGGCATATGTTGGGTATAAAAATCGTAATATAAAACTGCGAATACGTGCAGAGAGCCTGAATTTGGCTCCAAAATATGGCTCAGGCCTCGATATTGGGATGTTTGGGATATTTTGAAAACTGCAGGGAGGTTTTGGACAAATGTAACCAAACGACGTTTTCAGTACTTGGCATATGTTGGGTATAAAAAAATCGTAATTTCATACTGCGAATACGTGCAGAGAGCCAGAATTTGGCTCAAAAATATGGCTCAGGCCTCGAAATTGGGATATTTAGGATATTTTGAAAGCTGTAGGGGAGTTTCTGCAAAATTTGACTCGCTGCTGCTTTCAGGACTTGGCATATGTTGGGTATAAAAAGTCTTAATTTCAAACTGCGAATTCGTGCATAGAGCCAGAATTAGGCTCCAAAATATTGCTCAGTCCTCGAAATTGGGAAGTTTGGGATATTTTGAAAACTCCAGGGGGGGGTTTGGGACAAATATGACCAAACGCCGCTTTCAGAACTTGGCATATGTTGGGTATAAAAAGTCGTTATTTCAATCTGCGAATACGTGCAGAGAGCTTGAATTTGGCTTTAAAATATGGCTCAGGCCTCGAAAGTGGGATGTTTGAGATATTTTGAAAACTGCAGGGTGGATTGAGACAAATGTGACCAAACGCCGCTTTCAGTACTTGGCATATGTTGGGTATAAAAAAGTAGTAATTTCAAACTACGAATACGTGCAGAGAGTCAAAATTTGGCTCCAAAATATGGCTCAGGCCTCGAAATTGGGATGTTTGGGATATTTTGAAAACTGCAGGGAGGTTTGGGACAAATTTGACCAAACGCCACTTTCAGTACTTGGCATATGTTGGATATACAAATTCGTAATTTGAAACTTCGAATACGTGCAGAGAGCCAGAATTTATCTTCAAAATATTGCTCGGGCCTCGAAATTGGGATATTTTGGATATTTCGAAAACTGCAGGGGAGTTTGTGCGAAATGTGACTCACTGCCGCTTTCAGTACATGGCATATGTTGGGTATAAAAATCGTAATATCAAACTGCGAATACGTGCAGAGAACCTGAATTTGGCTCCAAAATATGGCTCAGGCCTCGATATTGTGATGTTTGGGATATTTTGAAAACTGCAGGGAGGTTTGGGACAAATGTAACCAAACGACGCTTTCAGTACTTGGCATATGTTGGGTATAAAAAATTCGTAATTTCATACTGCGAATACGTGCAGAGAGCCAGAATTTGGCTCAAAAATATGGCTCAGGCCTCGAAATTGGGATATTTGGGATATTTCGAAAGCTGTAGGGGGAGTTTCTGCAAAATTTGACTCACTGCCGCTTTCAGGACTTGGCATATGTTGGGTATAAAAAGTCTTAATTTCAAACAGCGAATACGTGCATAGAGCCAGAATTTGGCTAAAAAATATTGCTCAGTCCTCGAAATTGGGATGTTTGGGATATTTTGAAAACTGCAGGGGGGTTTGGGACAAATATGACCAAACGCCGTTTTCAGAACTTTGCATATTTTGGGTATAAAAAGTCGTAATTTCAAACTGCGAATACGTTCAGAGAGCTTGAATTTGGATCCAAAATATGGCTCAGGCCTCGAAATTGAGATGTTTCTGATATTTTGAAAACTGCAGGGAGGTTTGGTACAAATTTGACCAAACGCCACTTTCAGTACTTGGCATATGTTGGGTATACAAATTCGTAATATTTAACTGCGAATACTTGCAGAGAGCCTGAATTTGGCTCCAAAATATGGCTCAGGCCTCGATATTCTGATGTTTGGGATATTTTGAAAACTGCAGGGGGGTTTGGGACAAATTTGACCAAACGCCACTTTCAGTACTTGGCATATGTTGGGTATACAAATTCGTAATGTTAAACTTCGAATACGTGCAGAGAGCCAGAATTTATCTTCAAAATAATGCTCAGGCCTCGAAATTGGGATGTTTGAGATATTTTGAAAACTGCAGGGAGGTTTGGGACAAATATGACCAAACGCCGCTTTCAGAACTTGGCATATGTTGGGTATAAAAAGTCGTAATTTCAAACTGCGAATACATGCAGAGAGCTTGAATTTGGCTCCAAAATTTGGCTAAGGCCTCGAAATTGGGATGTTTGGGATATTTTGAAAACTGCAGGGGGGGTTTGGGACAAATGTGACCAAACGCCGCTTTCAGCACTTGGCATATGTTGGGTATAAAAAAGTCGTAATTTCAAACTGCGAATACGTGCATAGAGCCAGAATTTGGCTCCAAAATATGGCTCAGGCCTCGAAGTTGGAATATTTGGGATATTTCGAAAACTCCAGGGGAGTTTGTGCGAAATGTGACTCACTGCCGCTTTCAAGACTTGGCATATGTTGGGTATAAAATGTCGTAATTTCAAACCGCGAATACGTGCATAGAGCCAGAATTTGGCTCCAAATTATGGCTCAGGCCTCAAAATTGGGATGTTTGGGATATTTTGAAAACTGCAGGGTGGATTGAGACAAATGAGACCAAACGCCACTTTCAGTACTTGGCATATGTTGCGTATAAAAAAGTGGTAATTTCAAGCTACGAATACGTGCATAGAGCCAAAATTTGGCTCCAAAATATGGCTCTGGCCTCGAAATTGGAATGTTTGGGATATTTTGAAAACTGCAGGGGAGTTTGGGACATACATGACCAAACGCCGCATTCAGAACTTGGCATATGTTGGGTATAAAAAGTTGTAATTTAAAACTGCGAATACGTGCAGAGAGCTTGAATTTGGCTCCAAAATATGGCTCAAGCCTCGAAAGTGGGATATTTGGGATATTTTGAAAACTGCAGGGGGGGTTTTGGACAAATGTGACCAAACGCCGCGTTCAGTACTTGGCATATGTTGGGTATAAAAAAGTCGTAATTTCAAACTGCGAATACGTGCAGAGAGCCAGAATTTGGCTCCAAAATATGGCTCAGGCCTCGAAATTGGGATATTTGGGATATTTCGAAAACTGCAGGGGAGTTTGTGCGAAATGTGACTCACTGCCGCTTTCAGGACTTTGCATATGTTGGGTATAAAATGTAGTAATTTCAAACCGCGAATACGTGCATTGAGCCAGAATTTGGGTCCAAAATATGGCTAAGGCCTCGAAATTGGGATGTTTAGGATATTTTGAAAACTGCAGGGGGGGTTTGGGATAAATGTGACCAAACGCCGCTTTCAGTACTTTGCATATCTTGGGTATAAAAAAGTGGTAATTTCAAACGGCGAATACGTGCAGAGAGCCAGAATTAGGCTCCAAAATATGGCAAATGCCTCGAAATTGGGATGTTTGGGATATTTTGAAAACTGCAGGGAGGTTTGGGACAAATGTGACCAAACACCACTTTCAGTCCTTGGCATATGTTGGGTATACAAATTCGTAATATTAAACTGCAAATACTTGCAGAGAGCCTGAATTTGGCTCCAAAATATGGCTCAGGCCTCGATATTCTGATGTTTGGGATATTTTGAAAACTGCAGGGAGGTTTGGGACAAATGTAACCAAACGCCGCTTTCAGTGCTTGGCATATGTTGGGTATAAAAAAATCGTAATTTCATACTGCGAATACGTGCAGAGAGCCAGAATTTGGTTCCAAAATATGGATCAGGCCTCGAAATTGGGATATTTGGGATATTTCGAAAACTGTAGGGGAGTTCCTGCAAAATTTGACTCACTGCCGCTTTCAGGACTTGGCATATGTTGGGTATAAAAAGTCATAACTTCAAACTGTGAATACGTGCATAGAGCCAGAATTTGGCTCCAAAATATTGCTCAGTCCCCGAAATTACGATGTTTGGGATATTTTGAAAACTGCAGGGGGGTTTGGGACAAATATGACCAAACGCCGCTTTCAGAACTTGGCATATGTTGGGTATAAAAAGTCGTAATTTCAAACTGCGAATACTTGCAGAGAGCTTGAATTTGGCTCCAAAATATGGCTCAGGCCTCGAAAGTGGGATGTTTGGGATATTTTGAAAACTGCAGGCTGGATTGAGACAAATGTGACCAAACGCCGCTTTCAGTACTTGGCATATGTTGGGTATAAAAAAGTAGTAATTTCAAACTACGAATACGTGCAGAGAGCCAAAATTTGGCTCCAAAATATGGCTCTGGCCTCGAAATTGGGATGTTTGGGATATTTTGAAAACTGCAGGGAGGTTTGGGACAAATTTGACCAAACGCCACTTTCAGTACTTGGCATATGTTGGGTATACAAATTCGTAATTTTAAACTTCGAATACGTGCAGAGAGCCAGAATTTATCTTCAAAATATTGCTCAGGCCTCGAAATTGGGATATTTGGGATATTTCGAAAACTGCAGGGGAGTTTGTGCGAAATGTGACTCACTGCTGCTTTCAGTACATGGCATATGTTGGGTATAAAAATCGTAATATCAAACTGCGAATACGTGCAGAGAGCCTGAATTTGGCTCCAAAATATGGCTCAGGCCACGATATACTGATGTTTGGTATATTTTGAAAACTGCAGGGAGGTTTGGGACAAATGTAACCAAACGCCACTTTCAGTGCTTCGCATATGTTGGGTATAAAAAATTCGTAATTTCATACTGCGAATACCTGCAGAGAGCCAGAATTTGGTTCCAAAATATGGCTCAGGCCTCGAAATTGGGATATTTGGAATATTTCGAAAACTGTAGGGGAGTTTCTGCAAAATTTGACTCTTTGCCGCTTTCAGGCCTTGGCATATGTTGGGTATAAAAAGTCTTAATTTCAAACTGCGAATACGTGCATAGAGCCAGAATTTGGCTCCAAAATATTGTTCAATCCCCGAAATTGGGATGTTTGGGATATTTTGAAAATTGCAGGGGGGTTTGGGACAAATATGACCAAACGCCGCTTTCAGAACTTGGCATATGTTAAGTATAAAAAGTCGTAATTTCAAACGGCGAATACGTGCAGAGAGCTTGAATTTGGCTCCAAAATATGGCTCAGGCCTCGAAAGTGGGATGTTTGGGATATTTTGAAAACTGCAGGGAGGTTTGGGACAAATGTAACCAAACGACGCTTTCAGTACTTGGCATATGTTGGGTATAAAAAAGTAGTAATTTCAAACTACGAATACGTGCAGAGAGCCAAAATTTGGCTCCAAAATAAGGCTCAGGCCTCGAAATTGGGATGTTTGGGATATTTTAAAAACTGCAGGGAGGTTTGGGACAAATTTGACCAAACGCCACTTTCTGTACTTGGCATATGTTGGGTATACAAATTCGTAATTTTAAACTTCGAATACGTGCAGAGAGCCAGAATTTATCTTTAAAATATTGCTCAGGCCTCGAAATTGGGATATTTGGGATATTTCGAAAACTGCAGGGGAGTTTGTGCGAAATGTGACTCAATGCCGCATTCAGTACATGGCATATGTTGGGTATAAATATCGTAATATCAAACTGCGAATACGTGCAGAGAGCCTGAATTTGGCTCCAAAATATGGCTCAGGCATCGATATTGTGATGTTTGGGATATTTTGAAAACTGCAGGGAGGTTTGGGACAAATGTAACCAAACGACGCTTTCAGTACTTGGCATATGTTGGGTATAAAAAATTTGTAATTTCATACTGCGAATACGTGCAGAGAGCCAGAATTTGGTTCCAAAATATGGCTCAGGCCTCGAAATTGGGATATTTGGGATATTTCGAAAACTGTAGGGGAGTTTCTGAAAAATTTGACTCACTGCCGCTTTCAGGACTTGGCATATGTTGGGTATAAAAAGTCTTAATTTCAAACTGCGAATACGTGCATAGAGCCAGAATTTGGCTCCAAAATATTGCTCAGTCCCCGAAATTGGGATGTTTGGGATATTTTGAAAATTGCAGGGGGGTTTGGGACAAATATGACCAAACGCCGCTTTCAGAACTTGGCATATGTTGGGTATGAAAAGTCGTAATTTCAAACTGCGAATACGTGCAGAGAGCTTGAATTTGGCTCCAAAATATGACTCAGGCCTCGAAAGTGGGATGTTTGGGATATTTTGAAAACTGCAGGGTGGATTGAGACAAATGTGACCAAACGCCGCTTTCAGTACTTGTCATATGTTAGGTATAAAAAAGTAGTAATTTCAAACTACGAATACGTGCAGAGAGCCTAAATTTGGCTACAAAATATGGCTCAGGCCTCGAAATTGGGATTTTTGGGATATTTTGAAAACTGCAAGGAGGTTTGGGACAAATTTGACCAAACGCCACTTTCAGTACTTGGCATATGTTGGGTATACAAATTCGTAATTTTAAACTTCGAATACGTGCAGACAGCCAGAATTTATCTTCAAAATATTGCTCAGGCCTCGAAATTGGAATATTTGGGATATTTCGAAAACTGCAGGGGAGTTTGTGCGAAATGTGACTCACTGCCGCTTTCAGTACATGGCATATGTTGGGTATAAAAATCGTAATATCAAACTGCGAATACGAACAGAGAGCCTGAATTTGGCTCCAAAATATTGCTCAGGCATCGATATTGTGATGTTTGGGATATTTTGAAAACTGCAGGGAGGTTTGGGACAAATGTAACCAAACGACGCTTTCAGTACTTGGCATATGTTGGGTATAAAAAATTCGTAATTTCATACTGCAAATACGTGCAGAGAGCCAGAATTTGGCTCAAAAATATGGCTCAGGCCTCGAAATTGGGATATTTAGGATATTTCGATAGCTGTAGGGGAGTTTGTGCGAAATGTGACTCACTGCCGCTTTCAGTACATGGCATATGTTGGGTATAAAAATCGTAATATCAAACTGCGAATACGTGTAGAGAGCCTGAATTTGGCTCCAAAATATGGCTCAGGCCTCGAAATTGGGATATTTGGGATATTTCGAAAGTTGTAGGGGAGTTTCTGCAAAATTTGACTCACTGCCGCTTTCAGGTCTTGGCATATGTTGGGTTTAAAAATTCGTAATTTGAACCTGCGAATACGTGCATAGAGCCAGAATTTGGCTCCAAAATATTGCTCAGTCTTCGAAATTGGGATGTTTGGGATATTTTGAAAACTGCAGGGGGGGGTTTGGGACAAATATGACCAAACGCCGCTTTCAGAACTTGGCATATGTTGGGTATAAAAAGTCGTTATTTCAAACTGCGAATACGTGCAGAGAGCTTGAATTTGGCTCCAAAATATGGCTCAGGCCTCGAAAGTGGGATGTTTGGGATATTTTGATAACTGCAGGTTGGATTGAGACAAATCTGACCAAACGCCGCTTTCAGTACTTGGCATATGTTGGGTATAAAAAAGTAGTAATTTCAAACTACGAATACGTGCAGAGAGCCAAAATTTGGCTCCAAAATATGGCTCAGGCCTCGAAATTGGGATGTTTGGGATATTTTGAAAACTGCAGGGAGGTTTGGGACAAATTTGACCAAATGCCACTTTTAGTACTTGACATATGTTGGGTATACAAATTCGTAATTTTAAACTTCGAATACGTGCAGACAGCCTGAATTTGGCTCCAAAATATGGCTCAGGCATCGATACTGTGATGTTTGGGATATTTTGAAAACTGCAGGGAGGTTTGGGACAAATGTAACCAAACGACACTTTCAGTACTTGGCATATGTTGGGTATAAAAAATTCGTAATTTCATACTACAAATACGTGCAGAGAGCCAGAATTTGGCTCAAAAATATGGCTGAGGCCTCGAAATTGGGATATTTGGGATATTTTGAAAACTGCAGGTTGGGTTGGGACAAATTTGACCAAACGCCATTTTCAGTCCTTGGCATATGTTGGGTATAAAAAGTCGTAATTTCAATTTTCGAATACATGAAGAGAGCCAGAATTTGGCTCCAAAATATGGCTCAGATCTCAAAATTGGGATATTTGGGATATTTCGAAAACTGCAGGGGAGTTTGTGCGAAATGTGACTCACTGCCGCTTTCAGGACTTGGCATATGTTGGGTATAAAATCTTGTAATTTCAAACCGTGAATAGGTGCCTAGAGCCAGAATTTGGCTCCAAAATATGGCTCTGGCCTCGAAATTGGGATGTTTGGGATATTTTGAAAACTGCAGGGAGGTTTGGGACAAATGTGACCAAACGCCACTTTCAGTCCTTGGCATATGTTGGGTATACAAATTCTTAATATCAAACTGCGAATACGTGCAGAGAGCCTGAACTTGGCTCCAAAATATAGCTCAGGCCTCGAAATTGGGATATTTGGGATATTTCGAAAACTGTAGGGGAGTTTCTGCAAAATTTGACTCACTGCCGCTTTCAGAACTTGGCATATGTTGGGTATAAAAAGTCGTAATTTCAAACTGCAAATACGTGCAGAGAGCTTGAAATTGGCTCCAAATTATGGCTCAGACCTCGAAAGTGGGATGTTTTGGATATTTTGAAAACTGCAGGAGGGGTTTGGGACAAATGTTACCAAACGCCGCTCTCAGTACTTGGCATATATTGGGTATAAAAAAGTCGTAATTTCAAACTGCGAATACGTGCCGAGAGCCAGAGTTTGGATCCAAAATATGGCTCAGACCTCGAAAGTGGGATGTTTTGGATATTTTGAAAACTGCAGAAGGGGTTTGGGACAAATATAACCAAACGCCGCTTTCAGTACTTGGCATATGTTGGGTATAAAAATTCGTAATTTCATAATGCGAATACGTGCAGAGAGCCAGAATTTGGCTCAAAAATATGGCTAAGGCCTCGAAATTAGGATGTTTTGGATATTTTGAAAACTGCAGGGGGGGTTTGGGACAAATGTGACCAAACGCCGCTTTAAGTACTTGGCATGTGTTGGGTATAAAAAAGTCGTAATTTCAAACTGCAAATACGTGCAGAGAGCCAGAATTTGGCTCCAAAATATGGCTCAGGCCTCGAAAGTGGGATGTTTGGGATATTTTGAAAACTGCAGGGGGGGTTTTGGACAAATGTGACCAATCGCAGCGTTCAGTACTTGGTATATGTTGGGTACAAAAAAAGTCGTAATTTCAAACAGCGAATACGAGCAGAGAGCCAGAATTTGGCTCCAAAATATGGCTCAGGCCTCGAAATTGGGATGTTTGGGATATTTTGAAAACTGCAGGGAGGTTTGGGACAAATGTGACCAAACGCCGCTTTCAGTAATTGGCATATGTTGGGTATAAAAATCGTAATATCAAACTGCGAATACGTGCAGAGAGCCTGAATTTGGCTCCAAAATATGGCTCAGGCGTCGATATTGTGATGTTTGGGATATTTTGAAAACTGCAGGGAGGTTTGGGACAAATATGACCAAACGACGCTTTCAGTACTTGGCATATGTTGGGTATAAAAAATTCGTAATTTCATACTGCGAATACGTGCAGAGAGCCAGAATTTGGCTCAAAAATATGGCTCAGGCCACGAAATTGGGATATTTGGGATATTTCGAAAACTGTAGGGGAGTTTCTGCAAAATTTGACTCACTGCCGCTTTCAGGACTTGGCATATGTTGGGTTTAAAAATTCGTAATTTCAACCTGCGAATACGTGCATAGAGCCAGAATTTGGCTCCAAAATATTGCACAGTCCACGAAATTGGGATGTTTGGGATATTTTGAAAACTGCAGGGGGGTTTGGGACAAATATGACCAAACGTCGCTTTCAGTACTCTGCATATGTTGGGTATAAAAAAGTCGTAATTTCAAACTTCGAATACGTGCATAGAGCCAGAATTTGGCTCCAAAATATGGCTCACGCCTCGAAATTGGGATGTTTGGGATATTTTGAAAACTGCAGGGAGGTTTGGGACAAATATGACCAAACGTCGCTTTCAGTACTTGGCATATGTTGGGTATATAAAACCGTAATTTCAAACTGCGAATACGTGCAGAGAGCCAGAATTTGGCTCCAAAATATGGCTCAGGCCTCGAAATTAGCATGTTTGGGATATTCGAAAAACTGCAGGGAGCTTTGGGACAAATGTGACCAAACGCTGCTTTCAGTACTTGGCATAAGTTGGGTATAAAAAGTCGTAATTTCAAACTGCGAATACGTGCAGAGAGCCAGAATTTTGCTCCAAACTATGGCTCAGGCCTCGAAAATAGCATGTTTGGGATATTTTGAAAACTGCAGGGAAGTTTAGGACAAATGTGACCAAACGCCGCTTTCAGTACTTGGCATTTGTTGGGTATATAAAGTCGTAATTTCAAAGTGCCAATACGTGCAGAGAGCCTGAATTTTGCTCCAAACTATGGCTCAGGCCTCGAAATTAGCATGTTTAGGATATTTTGAAAACTGCAGGGGAGATTGGGACAAATGTGACCAAACGTCGCTTTCAGTACTTGGCATATGTTGAGTATAAAATTCGCAATTTCAAACTGCGAATACGTGCTGAGACCCAGAATTTGGATCCAAATTATGGCTCAGGCCTCGAAATTGGGATATTTGTGATATTTTTTTAAACTGCAGGGGAGTTTGTGCCAAATGTGACTCAATGCCGCTCTCAGGACTTGGCATATGTTGGGTATAAAAAGTCGTAATTTCAAACTGCGAGTACGTGCAGAGAGCCAAAATTTGGCTCCAAAATATGGCTCAGGCCTCGAAATTGGGATATTTGGGATATTTCGAAAACTGCAGGGGAGTTTGTGCGAAATGTGACTAACTGCCGCTTTCAGGACTTGGCATATGTTGGGTAAAAAATTTCGTACTTTCAAACAGCGAACACGTGCATAGAGCCAGAATTTGGCTCCAAAATATGGCTCAGGCCTCGAAATTGGGATGTTTGGGATATTTTGAAAACTGCAGGGGGGTTTGGGACAAATGTCACCAAACGCCGCTTTCAGTACTTGGCATAAGTTGGGTATAAAAAGTCGTAATTTCAAACTGCGAATACGTGCAGAGAGCCAGAATTTGGCTACAAATAATGGCTCAGGCCTTGAAATTGAGATGTTTGGGATATTTTGAAAACTGCAGGGGGGATTGGGACAGATGTGACCAAACGCCGCTTTTAGTACTTGGCATATGTTGGGTATAAAAAGTCGTAATTTCAAACTGCGAATACGTGCAGAGAGCCAGAATTTGGCTACAAAATATAGTTCGGGCCTCGAAATTGGGATGTTTGGGATATATTGAAAACTGCAGGGGAGTTTGCGCAACATGTGACTCACTGCCACTTTCATTACTTGGCATATGTTGGGTATAAAAAGTCGTAATATCAAAATATGAATACGTGCAGAGAGCCAGACGTTGGCTCCAAAATATGACTCAGGCCTCGATATTGGGATGTTTGGGATATTTAGAAAACTGCAGGGAGGTTTGGAACAAATGTGACCAAACGCCGCTTTCAGTACTTGGCATATGTTGGGCATAAAAAAGTCGCAATTTCAAACTGCGAATACGTGCAGAGAGCCAGCATTTTGCTCCAAAATATGGCTCAGGCCTCGAAATTGGGATATTTGGGATATTTCGAAAACTGCAGGGGAGTTTGTGCAAAATGTGACTCACTGTCACTTTCAGGACTTGGCATATGTTGGGTATAAAAAGTCATTAATTCAATCAGCGAATACGTGAATAGAGCCAGAATTTGGCTCCAAAATATGGCTCAGGCCTCGAAATTGGGATGTTCGGGATATTTTGAAAACTGCAGGGGAGTTTGTGCAAAATGTGACTCACTGCTGCTTTCAGTACTTGGCATATGTTGGGTATAAAAAGTCGTAATTTCAAACTGCGTATACGTGCAGAGAGCCAGAATTTTACTCCAAAATCTGGCTCAGGCCTCGAAATTGGGATATTTGGGATATTTCGAAAACTGCAGGGGAGTTTGTGCAAAATGTGACTCACTGCCGCTTTCAGAACTTGGCATATGTTGGGTATAATAAGTCGTAATTTCAATCTGCGAATACGTGCAAAGAGCCAGAATTTGGCTCCAAAATATGCCTCAGGCCTCGAAATTGGGATATTTGGGATATTTTGAAAACTGCAGGGAGGTTTCGGACAAATGTGACCAAACGCCGCTTTCAGTACTTGGCATATGTTGGGTATATAAAGTCGTAATTTCAAAGTGCCAATACGTGCAGAGAGCCAGAATTTTGCTCCAAACAATGGCTCAGGCCTCGAAAATTGCATGTTTGGGATATTTTGAAAACTGCAGGGAAGTTTAGGACAAATGTGACCAAACGCCGCTTTCAGTACTTGGCATTTGTTGGGTATATAAAGTCGTAATTTCAAAGTGCCAATACGTGCAGAGAGCCTGAATTTTGCTCCAAACTATGGTTCAGGCCTCGAAATTAGCATGTTTAGGATATTTTGAAAACTGCAGGGGAGATTAAGACAAATGTGACCAAACGCCGCTTTCAGTACTTGGCATATGTTTAGTATAAAATTCGCAATTTCAAACTGCGAATACGTGCTGAGACCCAGAATTTGGATCCAAATTATGGCTCAGGCCTCGAAATTGGGATATTTGTGATATTTTTTAAAACTGCAGGGGAGTTTGTGCCAAATGTGACTCAATGCCGCTCTCAGGACTTGGCATATGTTGGGTATAAAAAGTCGTAATTTCAAAAAGCGAATACGTGCAGAGAACCAGAATTTGGCTCCAAAATATGCCTCAGGCCTCGAAATTGGGATATTTGGGATATTTTAAAAACTGCAGGGAGGTTTGGGACATTTGTGACCAAACGCCGCTTCCAGTACATGGCATATGTTGGATATAAAAAGTCGTAATTTCAAACTGCGAATACGTGCAGAGACCCAGAATTTGGCTACAAAATATGGCTCAGGCCTCGAAATTGGGATATTTGGGATATTTCGAAAACTGCAGGGGAGTTTGTGCGAAATGTGACTAACTGCCGCTTTCAGGACTTGGCATATGTTGGGTAAAAAATGTCGTACTTTCAAACAGCGAACACGTGCATAGAGCCAGAATTTGGCTCCAAAATATGGCTCAGGCTTTGAAATTGGGATGTTTGGGATATTTTGAAAACTGCAGGGGGGTTTGGGACAAATGTCACCAAACGCCGCTTTCAGTACTTGGCATAAGTTGGGTATAAAAAGTCGTAATTTCAAACTGCGAATACGTGCAGAGAGCCAGAATTTGGCTACAAATAATGGCTCAGGCCTTGAAATTGAGATGTTTGGGATATTTTGAAAACTACAGGGGGGATTGGGACAGATGTGACCAAACGCCGCTTTTAGTACTTGGCATATGTTGGGTATAAAAAGTCGTAATTTCAAACTGCGAATACGTGCAGAGAGCCAGAATTTGGCTACAAAATATAGTTCAGGCCTCGAAATTGGGATGTTTGGGATATATTGAAAACTGCAGGGGAGTTTGCGCAACATGTGACTCACTGCCACTTTCATTACTTGGCATATGTTGGGTATAAAAAGTCGTAATATCAAAATATGAATACGTGCAGAGAGCCAGACGTTGGCTCCAAAATATGACTCAGGCCTCGATATTGGGATGTTTGGGATATTTAGAAAACTGCAGGGAGGTTTGGAACAAATGTGACCAAACGCCGCTTTCAGTACTTGGCATATGTTGGGCATAAAAAAGTCGCAATTTCAAACTGCGAATACGTGCAGAGAGCCAGCATTTTGCTCCAAAACATGGCTAAGGCCTCGAAATTGGGATATTTGGGATATTTTGAAAACTGCAGGGGAGTTTGTGCAAAATGTGACTCACTGCTGCTTTCAGTACTTGGCATATGTTGGGTATAAAAAGTCGTAATTTCAAACTGCGTATACGTGCAGAGAGCCAGAATTTAACTCCAAAATCTGGCTCAGGCCTCGAAATTGGGATATTTGGGATATTTCGAAAACTGCAGGGGAGTTTGTGCAAAATGTGACTCACTGCCGCTTTCAGAACTTGGCATATGTTGGGTATAATAAGTCGTAATTTCAATCTGCGAATACGTGCAAAGAGCCAGAATTTGGCTACAAAATATGCCTCAGGCCTCGAAATTGGGATATTTGGGATATTTTGAAAACTGCAGGGAGGTTTCGGACAAATGTGACCAAACGCCGCTTTCAGTACTTGGCATATGTTGGGTATATAAAGTCGTAATTTCAAAGTGCCAATACGTGCAGAGAGCCAGAATTTTGCTCCAAACAATGGCTCAGGCCTCGAAAATAGCATGTTTGGGATATTTTGAAAACTGCAGGGAAGTTTAGGACAAATGTGACCAAACGCCGCTTTCAGTACTTGGCATTTGTTGGGTATATAAAGTCGTAATTTCAAAGTGCCAATACGTGCAGAGAGCCTGAATTTTGCTCCAAACTATGGTTCAGGCCTCGAAATTAGCATGTTTAGGATATTTTGAAAACTGCAGGGGAGATTAAGACAAATGTGACCAAACGCCGCTTTCAGTACTTGGCATATGTTTAGTATAAAATTCGCAATTTCAAACTGCGAATACGTGCTGAGACCCAGAATTTGGATCCAAATTATGGCTCAGGCCTCGAAATTGGGATATTTGTGATATTTTTTAAAACTGCAGGGGAGTTTGTGCCAAATGTGACTCAATGCCGCTCTCAGGACTTGGCATATGTTGGGTATAAAAAGTCGTAATTTCAAAAAGCGAATACGTGCAGAGAACCAGAATTTGGCTCCAAAATATGCCTCAGGCCTCGAAATTGGGATATTTGGGATATTTTAAAAACTGCAGGGAGGTTTGGGACATTTGTGACCAAACGCCGCTTCCAGTACATGGCATATGTTGGATATAAAAAGTCGTAATTTCAAACTGCGAGTACGTGCAGAGAGCCAAAATTTGGCTCCAAAATATGGCTCAGGCCTCGAAATTGGGATATTTGGGATATTTCGAAAACTGCAGGGGAGTTTGTGCGAAATGTGACTAACTGCCCCTTTCAGGACTTGGCATATGTTGGATAAAAAATGTCGTACTTTCAAACAGCGAACACGTGCATAGAGCCAGAATTTGGCTCCAAAATATGGCTCAGGCCTCGAAATTGGGATGTTTGGGATATTTTGAAAACTGCAGGGGGGTTTGGGACAAATGTCACCAAACGCCGCTTTCAGTACTTTGCATATGTTGGGTATAAAAAAGTCGTAATTTCAAACTGCGTATACGTGCAGAGAGCCAGAATTTGGCTACAAAATATGGCTCAGGTCTCGACATTGGGATGTTTGGGATATTTTGAAAACTGCAGGGGGGTTTGCGACAAATGTCACCAAACGCCACTTTCAGTACTTGGCATATGTTGGGCATAAAAAATTCGCAATTTCAAACTGCGAATACGTGCAAAGAGCCAGAATTTGGCTCCAAAACATGGCTAAGGCCTCGAAATTGGAATATTTGGGATATTTCGAAAACTGCAGGGGAGTTTGTGCAAAATGTGACTCACTGCCACTTTCAGGACTTGGCATATGTTGGGTATAAAAAGTCATAAATTCAATCTGCGAATACGTGCATAGAGCCAAAATTTGGCTCCAAAATATGGCTCAGGCCTCGAAATTGGGATGTTCGGGATATTTTGAAAACTGCAGGGAGGTTTGGGACAAATATGACCAAACGTCGCTTTCAGTACTTGGCATATGTTGGGTATATAAAACCGTAATTTCAAACTGCGAATACGTGCTGAGAGCCAGAATTTGGCTCCAAAATATGGCTCGGGCCTCGAAATAAGCATGTTTGGGATATTTTGAAAACTGCAGGGAGCTTTGGGACAAATGTGACCAAACAACGCTTTCAGTACTTGGCATAAGTTGGGTATAAAAAGTCGTAATTTCAAACTGCAAATACGTGCAGAGAGCCAGAATTTGGCTCCAAAATATGGCTCAGGCCTCGAAATTGAGATGTTCGGGATATTTTGAAAACTGCCGGGGGGATTAGGACAGATGTGACCAAACGCCACTTTGACTACTTGGCATATGTTGGATATAAAAAGTCGTAATTTCAAACTGCGAATACGTGCAGAGACCCAGAATTTGGCTACAAAATATGGATCAGGCCTCGAAATTGGGATGTTTGGGATATTTTGAAAACTGCAGGGGGGATTGAGACAAATGTGACCAAACGCATTGGCATATGTTGGGTATAAAAAGTCGTAATTTCAAAAAGCGAATACGTGCAGAGAACCAGAATTTGGCTCCAAAATATGCCTCAGGCCTCGAAATTGGGATATTTTAAAAACTGCAGAGAGGTTTGGGACATTTGTGACCAAACGCCGCTTCCAGTACTTGGCATATGTTGGATATAAAAAGTCGTAATTTCAAACTGCGAGTACGTGCAGAGAGCCAAAATTTGGCTCCAAAATATGGCTCAGGCCTCGAAATTAGGATATTTGGGATATTTCGAAAACTGCAGGGGAGTTTGTGCGAAATGTGACTAACTGCCGCTTTCAGGACTTGGCATTTGTTGGGTATAAAATGTCGTACTTTCAAACAGCGAACACGTGCATAGAGCCAGAATTTGGCTCCAAAATATGGCTCAGGCCTCGAAATTGGGATGTTTGGGATATTTTGAAAACTGCAGGGGGTTTGGGACAAATGTCACCAAACGCCGCTTTCAGTACTTGGCATATGTTGGGTATAAAAAAGTCGTAATTTCAAACTGCGAATACGTGCAGAGAGCCGGAATTTGGCTACAAAATATGGCTCAGGTCTCGAAATTGGGATGTTTGGGATATTTTGAATACAGGGGGGTTTGCGACAAAGGTCACCAAACGCCACTTTCAGTACTTGGCATATGTTGGGCATAAAAAAGTCGCAATTTCAAACTGCGAATACGTGCAAAGAGCCAGAATTTGGCTCCAAAACATGGCTAAGGCTTCGAAATGGAATATTTGGGATATTTCGAAAACTGCAGGGGAGTTTGTGCAAAATGTGACTCACTGCCACTTTCAGGACTTGGCATATGTTGGGTATAAATAGTCATAAATTCAATCTGCGAATACGTGCATAGAGCCAAAATTTGGCTCCAAAATATGGCTCAGGCCTCGAAATTGAGATGTTCGGGATATTTTGAAAACTGCAGGGAGGTTTGGGACAAATATGACCAAACGTCGCTTTCAGTACTTGGCATATGTTGGGTATATAAAACCGTAATTTCAAACTGCGAATACGTGAAGAGAGCCAGAATTTGGCTCCAAAATATGGCTCGTGCCTCGAAATTAGTATGTTTGGGATATTTTGAAAACTGCAGGGAGCTTTGGGACAAATGTGACCAAACAACGCTTTCAGTACTTGGCATAAGTTGGGTATAAAAAGTCGTAATTTCAATCTGCGAATACGTGCAGAGAGCCAGAATTTGGCTCCAAAATATGGCTCAGGCTGTGAAATTGAGATGTTTGGGATATTTTGAAAACTGCAGGGGGGATTGGGACAGATGTGACCAAACGCCGCTTTTAGTACTTGGCATATGTTGGGTATAAAAAGTCGTAATTTCAAACTGCGAATAAATGCAGAGGGCCAGATTTTGGCTACAAAATATGGCTCAGGCCTCGAAATTGGGATGTTTGTGATATTTTGAAAACTGCAGGGGAGTTTGCGCAAAATGTGACTCACTGCCACTTACAGTACTTGGCATATGTTGGGTATAAAAAGTCGTAATATCAAAATATGAATACGTGCAGAGAGCCAGAATTTGGCTACAAAATAAGGCTCAGGTCTCGAAATTGGGATGTTTGGGATATTTTGAAAACTGCAGGGGAGTTTGCGCAAAATGTGACTCACTGCCACTTTCAGTACTTGGCATATGTTGGGTATAAAAAGTCGTAATATCAAAATATGAATAGGTGCAGAGAGCCAGACGTTGGCTCGAAAATATGACTCAGTCCTCGATATTGGGATGTTTGGGATATTTATATAACTGCAGGGAGGTTTGGGACAAATGTTACCAAACGCCGCTTTCAGTACTTGGCATATGTTTTGCATAAAAAAGTCGCAATTTCAAACTGCGATAACGTGTAGAGAGCCAGAATTTGGCTCCAAAACATGACAAAGGCCTCGAAATTGGGATATTTGGGATATTTTGAAAACTGCAGGGGAGTTTGTGCAAAATGTGACTCACAGCTGCTTTCAGTACTTGGTATATGTTGCGTATAAAACTCGTATTTCAAACTGCGAATACGTGCAGAGAGCCAGAATTTGGCTCCAAAATATGGCTCAGGCCTCGAAATTGAGATGTTCGGGATATTTTGAAAACTGCCGGGGGGATTGGGACAGATGTGACCAAACGCCACTTTGACTACTTAGCATATGTTGGGTATAAAAAGTAGTAATTTCAAACTGCGAATACGTGCAGAGAGCCAGAATTTGGCTCCAAAATACGGCTCAGGCCTCGAAATTGGGATATTTACGATATTTTGAAAACTGCAGGGGAGTTTGTGCAAAATGTGACTCACTGTTGCTTTCAGTACTTCGCATATGTTTGGCATAAAAAAGTCGCAATTTCAAACTGCGAATACGGGCAAAGAGCCAGAATTTGGCTCCAAAACATGGCTAAGGCCTCGAAATTGGAATATTTGGGATATTTCGAAAACTGCAGGGGAGTTTGTGCAAAATGTGACTCACTGCCGCTTTCAGGACTTAGCATATGTTGGGTATAAAATGTCGTAATTTCAAACAGCGAACACGTGCATAGAGCCAGAATTTGGCTCCAAAATATAGCTCAGGCCTCGAAATTGGGATGTTTGGGATATTTTGAAAACTGCAGGGAGGTTTGGGAGAAATGTGACCAAACGCCACTTTCAGTACTTGGCATATGTTGGGTATAAAAAGTCGTAATTTCAAACTGCGAATTCGTGCAAAGAGCCAGAATTTGGCTCCAAACTATGGCTCAGGCCTCGAAATTGGGATATTTGGGATATTTCGAAAACTGCAGGGAAGTTTGAGCGAAATGTGACTCACTGCCGCTTTCAAGACTTGGCATATGTTGGGTATAAAATGTCGTAATTTCAAACCGCGAATACGTGCATAGAGCCAGAATTTGGCTCCAAAATATGGCTCAGGCCTCGAAATTGGGATGTTTGGGATATTTTGAAAATTGAATGGGGGGTTTGGGACAAATGTGACCTAATGCCGCTTTTTGTACTTGGTATATGTTGGGTATAAAAAAGTCGGAATTTCAAACTGCGAATACGTGCAGAGAGCCAGAATTTGGCTCCAAAATATGGCTCAGGCCTCGAAATTGATATGTTTGGGATATTTTGAAAACTGCAGGGGGGATTGAGACAAATGTGACCAAACGCCGCTTTCAGTACTTGGCATAGGTTGGGTATAAAAAAGTGGTAAATTCAAACTGCGAATACGTGCAGAGAGCCAGAATTTGGCTCTAGAATATTGTTCAGGCCTCGAAATTGGGATATTTGGGATATTTCGAAAACTGCAGGGGAGTTTGTGCGAAATGTGACTCACTGCCGCTTTTAGGACTTGACATATGTTGGGTATAAAATGGCGTAATTTCAAAGCGCGAATACGTGCATAGAGCAAGAATTTGGCTCCAAAATATGGCTCAGGCTTCGATATTGTGATGTTTGGGATAAATTTGAAAACTGCTGGGAGGTTTTGGACAAATGGAACCACACGCCGCTTTCTGTACTTGGCATATGTCGGGTATAAAAAATTCGTAATTTCAAACTGCGAATACGCTCAGAGAGCCTGAATTTGGTTCCAAAATATGGCTCAGGCCTTGAAATTGAGATGTTTGGGATATTTTGAAAACTGCGGGGGAGTTTGTGCGAAATGTGACACACTGCCTCTTTCAAGACTTGGCATATATTGGGTATAAAAAATCGTAATTTCAAACTACGAATACGTGCAGAGAGCCAGAATTTGGCTCCAAAATGTGAATCAAGCCTTAAAATTGGGATGTTTGGGATATTTGGAAAACTGCAGAGGGGATTGGGCCAAATGTGACCAAACGCCGCTTTCAAGACTTAGCATATGTTGGTTATAAAAAAGTCATAATTTCAAACTGCGAATTTCAAACCGCGAATACGGGCATAGAGCCTGAATTTTGATCCAAAATATGGCTCAGGCCACGAAATTGGGATGTTTGGGATATTTTGAAAACTACAGGGGGGGGGGGGGGTTTGGGACAATTGTGACCAAACGCCGCTTTCAGTACTTGGTATATCTTGGGTATAAAAAAGTCGTAATTTCAAACTGCGAATACGTGCAGAGAGCCAGAATTTGGCTCCAAAATATGGCTCAGGCCTCGAAATTGTGATGTTTGGGATATTTTGAAAACTGCAGGAAGGATTGAGACAAATGTTACCAAACGCCGCTTTCAGTACTTGGCATATGTTGGGTATAAAATGGCGTAATATCAAACCGCAAATACGTGCATAGAGCCAGAATTTGGCTTTAAAATATGGCTCAGGCCTCGAAATTGGGATGTTTGGGATATTTTGAAAACTGCAGGGGGGGTTTGTGACAAAGGTTACCAAACGCTGCTTTCAGTACTTGGCATATATTGGGTATAAAAAAGTCGTAATTTCAAACTGCGAATACGTGCAGAGAGCCAAAATTTGGCTCCAAAATATGGCTCAGGCCTCGAAATTGAGATGTTCGGGATATTTTGAAAACTGCAGGGAGGTTTGGGACAAATATGACCAAACGTCGCTTTCAGTACTTGGCATATGTTGGGTATATAAAACCGTAATTTCAAACTGCGAATACGTGAAGAGAGCCAGAATTTGGCTCCAAAATATGGCTCGTGCCTCGAAATTAGTATGTTTGGGATATTTTGAAAACTGCAGGGAGCTTTGGGACAAATGTGACCAAACAACGCTTTCAGTACTTGGCATAAGTTGGGTATAAAAAGTCGTAATTTCAATCTGCGAATACGTGCAGAGAGCCAGAATTTGGCTCCAAAATATGGCTCAGGCCGTGAAATTGAGATGTTTGGGATATTTTGAAAACTGCAGGGGGGATTGGGACAGATGTGACCAAACGCAGCTTTTAGTACTTGGCATATGTTGGGTATAAAAAGTCGTAATTTCAAACTGTGAATAAATGCAGAGGGCCAGATTTTGGCTACAAAATATGGCTCTGGCCTCGAAATTGGGATGTTTGTGATATTTTGAAAACTGCAGGGGAGTTTGCGCAAAATGTGACTCACTGCCACTTACAGTACTTGGCATATGTTGGGTATAAAAAGTCGTAATATCAAAATATGAATACGTGCAGAGAGCCAGAATTTGGCTACAAAATAAGGCTCAGGCCTCGAAATTGGGATGTTTGGGATATTTTGAAAACTGCAGGGGAGTTTGCGCAAAATGTGACTCACTGCCACTTTCAGTACTTGGCATATGTTGGGTATAAAAAGTCGTAATATCAAAATATGAATAGGTGCAGAGAGCCAGACGTTGGCTCGAAAATATGACTCAGTCCTCGATATTGGGATGTTTGGGATATTTTGAAAACTGCCGGGGGGATTGGGACAGATGTGACCAAACGCCGCTTTCAGTACTTGGCATATGTTTTGCATAAAAAAGTCGCAATTTCAAACTGCGATAACGTGTAGAGAGCCAGAATTTGGCTCCAAAACATGACAAAGGCCTCGAAATTGGGATATTTGGGATATTTTGAAAACTGCAGGGGAGTTTGTGCAAAATGTGACTCACAGCTGCTCTAAGTACTTGGTATATGTTGCGTATAAAACTCGTATTTCAAACTGCGAATACGTGCAGAGAGCCAGAATTTGGCTCCAAAATATGGCTCAGGCCTCGAAATTGAGATGTTCGGGATATTTTGAAAACTGCCGGGGGGATTGGGACAGATGTGACCAAACGCCACTTTGACTACTTAGCATATGTTGGGTATAAAAAGTCGTAATTTCAAACTGCGAATACGTGCAGAGACCCAGAATTTGGCTACAAAATATGGATCAGGCCTCGAAATTGGGATGTTTGGGATATTTTGAAAACTGCAGGGGGGATTGAGACAAATGTGACCAAACGCATTGGCATATGTTGGGTATAAAAAAGTCGTAATTTCAAACTGCGAATACGTGCAGAGAGCCAGAATTTGGCTCCAAAATACGGCTCAGGCCTCGAAATTGGGATATTTACGATATTTTGAAAACTGCAGGGGAGTTTGTGCAAAATGTGACTCACTGTTGCTTTCAGTACTTGGCATATGTTTGGCATAAAAAAGTCGCAATTTCAAACTGCGAATACGTGCAAAGAGCCAGAATTTGGCTCCAAAACATGGCTAAGGCCTCGAAATTGGAATATTTGGGATATTTCGAAAACTGCAGGGGAGTTTGTGCAAAATGTGACTCACTGCCACTTTCAGGACTTGGCATATGTTGGGTATAAAAAGTCTTAAATTCAATCTGCGAATACGTGCATAGAGCCAAAATTTGGCTCCAAAATATGGCTCAGGCCTCGAAATTGGGATATTTGGGATATTTCGAAAACTGCAGGGGAGTTTGTGTGAAATGTGACTAACTGCCGCTTTCAGGACTTAGCATATGTTGGGTATAAAATGTCGTAATTTCAAACAGCGAACACGTGCATAGAGCCAGAATTTGGCTCCAAAATATAGCTCAGGCCTCGAAATTGGGATGTTTGGGATATTTTGAAAACTGCAGGGAGGTTTGGGACAAAAGTGACCATACGCCACTTTCAGTACTTGGCATATGTTGGGTATAAAAAGTCGTAATTTCAAACTGCGAATACGTGCAAAGAGCCAGAATTTGGCTCCAAACTATGGCTCAGGCCTCGAAATTGGGATATTTGGGATATTTCGAAAACTGCAGGGAAGTTTGAGCGAAATGTGACTCACTGCCGCTTTCAAAACTTGGCATATGTTGGGTATAAAATGTCGTAATTTCAAACCGCGAATACGTGCATAGAGCCAGAATTTGGCTCCAAAATATGGCTCAGGCCTCGAAATTGGGATGTTTGGGATATTTTGAAAACTGCATGGGGGGTTTGGGTCAAATGTGACCTAATGCCGCTTTTTGTACTTGGTATATGTTGGGTATAAAAAAGTCGGAATTTCAAACTGCGAATACGTGCAGAGAGCCAGAATTTGGCTCCAAATTATGGCTCAGGCCTCGAAATTGATATGTTTGGGATATTTTGAAAACTGCAGGGGGGATTGAGACAAATGTGACCAAACGCCGCTTTCAGTACTTGGCATAGGTTGGGTATAAAAAAGTGGTAAATTCAAACTGCGAATACGTGCAGAGAGCCAGAATTTGGCTCTAGAATATTGTTCAGGCCTCGAAATTGGGATATTTGGGATATTTCGAAAACTGCAGGGGAGTTTGTGCGAAATGTGACTCACTGCCGCTTTTAGGACTTGACATATGTTGGGTATAAAATGGCGTAATTTCAAAGCGCGAATACGTGCATAGAGCAAGAATTTGGCTCCAAAATATGGCTCAGGCTTCGAAATTGTGATGTTTGGTATAAATTTGAAAACTGCTGGGAGGTTTTGGACAAATGGAACCACACGCCGCTTTCTGTACTTGGCAAATGTCGGGTATAAAAAATTCGTAATTTCAAACTGCGAATACGCTCAGAGAGCCTGAATTTGGTTCCAAAATATGGCTCAGGCCTTGAAATTGAGATGTTTGGGATATTTTGAAAACTGCGGGGGAGTTTGTGCGAAATGTGACACACTGCCTCTTTCAAGACTTGGCATATATTGGGTATAAAAAATCGTAATTTCAAACTACGAATACGTGCAGAGAGCCAGAATTTGGCTCCAAAATGTGAATCAAGCCTTAAAATTGGGATGTTTGGGATATTTGGAAAACTGCAGAGGGGATTGGGCCAAATGTGACCAAACGCCGCTTTCAAGACTTGGCATATGTTGGTTATAAAAAAGTCATAATTTCAAACTGCGAATTTCAAACCGCGAATACGGGCATAGAGCCTGAATTTTGCTCCAAAATATGGCTCAGGCCACGAAATTGGGATGTTTGGGATATTTTGAAAACTACAGGGGGGGGTTTGGGACAATTGTGACCAAACGCCGCTTTCAGTACTTGGTATATCTTGGGTATAAAAAAGTCGTAATTTCAAACTGCGAATACGTGCAGAGAGCCAGAATTTGGCTCCAAAATATGGCTCAGGCCTCGAAATTGTGATGTTTGGGATATTTTGAAAACTGCAGGAAGGATTGAGACAAATGTTACCAAACGCCGCTTTCAGTACTTGGCATATGTTGGGTATAAAATGGCGTAATATCAAACCGCAAATACGTGCATAGAGCCAGAATTTGGCTTTAAAATATGGCTCAGGCCTCGAAATTGGGATGTTTGGGATATTTTGAAAACTGCAGGGGGGGTTTGTGACAAAGGTTACCAAACGCCGCTTTCATTACTTGGCATATATTGGGTATAAAAAAGTCGTAATTTCAAACTGCGAATACGTGCAGAGAGCCAGAGTTTGGCTCAAAAATATGCCTCAGGCCTCGAAATTGGGATGTTTGGGATATTTTGAAAACTGCAGGGGAGTTTGCGCAAAATGTGACTCACTGCCACTTTCAGTACTTGGCATATGTTGGGTATAAAAAGTCGTAATATCAAAATATGAATAGGTGCAGAGAGCCAGACGTTGGCTCGAAAATATGACTCAGTCCTCGATATTGGGATGTTTGGGATATTTTGAAAACTGCCGGGGGGATTGGGACAGATGTGACCAAACGCCGCTTTCAGTACTTGGCATATGTTTTGCATAAAAAAGTCGCAATTTCAAACTGCGATAACGTGTAGAGAGCCAGAATTTGGCTCCAAAACATGACAAAGGCCTCGAAATTGGGATATTTGGGATATTTTGAAAACTGCAGGGGAGTTTGTGCAAAATGTGACTCACAGCTGCTTTCAGTACTTGGTATATGTTGCGTATAAAACTCGTATTTCAAACTGCGAATACGTGCAGAGAGCCAGAATTTGGCTCCAAAATATGGCTCAGGCCTCGAAATTGAGATGTTCGGGATATTTTGAAAACTGCCGGGGGGATTGGGACAGATGTGACCAAACGCCACTTTGACTACTTAGCATATGTTGGGTATAAAAAGTCGTAATTTCAAACTGCGAATACGTGCAGAGACCCAGAATTTGGCTACAAAATATGGATCAGGCCTCGAAATTGGGATGTTTGGGATATTTTGAAAACTGCAGGGGGGATTGAGACAAATGTGACCAAACGCATTGGCATATGTTGGGTATAAAAAAGTCGTAATTTCAAACTGCGAATACGTGCAGAGAGCCAGAATTTGGCTCCAAAATACGGCTCAGGCCTCGAAATTGGGATATTTACGATATTTTGAAAACTGCAGGGGAGTTTGTGCAAAATGTGACTCACTGTTGCTTTCAGTACTTGGCATATGTTTGGCATAAAAAAGTCGCAATTTCAAACTGCGAATACGTGCAAAGAGCCAGAATTTGGCTCCAAAACATGGCTAAGGCCTCGAAATTGGAATATTTGGGATATTTCGAAAACTGCAGGGGAGTTTGTGCAAAATGTGACTCACTGCCACTTTCAGGACTTGGCATATGTTGGGTATAAAAAGTCTTAAATTCAATCTGCGAATACGTGCATAGAGCCAAAATTTGGCTCCAAAATATGGCTCAGGCCTCGAAATTGGGATATTTGGGATATTTCGAAAACTGCAGGGGAGTTTGTGCGAAATGTGACTAACTGCCGCTTTCAGGACTTAGCATATGTTGGGTATAAAATGTCGTAATTTCAAACAGCGAACACGTGCATAGAGCCAGAATTTGGCTCCAAAATATAGCTCAGGCCTCGAAATTGGGATGTTTGGGATATTTTGAAAACTGCAGGGAGGTTTGGGACAAAAGTGACCATACGCCACTTTCAGTACTTGGCATATGTTGGGTATAAAAAGTCGTAATTTCAAACTGCGAATACGTGCAAAGAGCCAGAATTTGGCTCCAAACTATGGCTCAGGCCTCGAAATTGGGATATTTGGGATATTTCGAAAACTGCAGGGAAGTTTGAGCGAAATGTGACTCACTGCCGCTTTCAAAACTTGGCATATGTTGGGTATAAAATGTCGTAATTTCAAACCGCGAATACGTGCATAGAGCCAGAATTTGGCTCCAAAATATGGCTCAGGCCTCGAAATTGGGATGTTTGGGATATTTTGAAAACTGCATGGGGGGTTTGGGTCAAATGTGACCTAATGCTGCTTTTTGTACTTGGTATATGTTGGGTATAAAAAAGTCGGAATTTCAAACTGCGAATACGTGCAGAGAGCCAGAATTTGGCTCCAAATTATGGCTCAGGCCTCGAAATTGATATGTTTGGGATATTTTGAAAACTGCAGGGGGGATTGAGACAAATGTGACCAAACGCCGCTTTCAGTACTTGGCATAGGTTGGGTATAAAAAAGTGGTAAATTCAAACTGCGAATACGTGCAGAGAGCCAGAATTTGGCTCTAGAATATTGTTCAGGCCTCGAAATTGGGATATTTGGGATATTTCGAAAACTGCAGGGGAGTTTGTGCGAAATGTGACTCACTGCCGCTTTTAGGACTTGACATATGTTGGGTATAAAATGGCGTAATTTCAAAGCGCGAATACGTGCATAGAGCAAGAATTTGGCTCCAAAATATGGCTCAGGCTTCGAAATTGTGATGTTTGGTATAAATTTGAAAACTGCTGGGAGGTTTTGGACAAATGGAACCACACGCCGCTTTCTGTACTTGGCAAATGTCGGGTATAAAAAATTCGTAATTTCAAACTGCGAATACGCTCAGAGAGCCTGAATTTGGTTCCAAAATATGGCTCAGGCCTTGAAATTGAGATGTTTGGGATATTTTGAAAACTGCGGGGGAGTTTGTGCGAAATGTGACACACTGCCTCTTTCAAGACTTGGCATATATTGGGTATAAAAAATCGTAATTTCAAACTACGAATACGTGCAGAGAGCCAAAATTTGGCTCCAAAATGTGAATCAAGCCTTAAAATTGGGATGTTTGGGATATTTGGAAAACTGCAGAGGGGATTGGGCCAAATGTGACCAAACGCCGCTTTCAAGACTTGGCATATGTTGGTTATAAAAAAGTCATAATTTCAAACTGCGAATTTCAAACCGCGAATACGGGCATAGAGCCTGAATTTTGCTCCAAAATATGGCTCAGGCCACGAAATTGGGATGTTTGGGATATTTTGAAAACTACAGGGGGGGGTTTGGGACAATTGTGACCAAACGCCGCTTTCAGTACTTGGTATATCTTGGGTATAAAAAAGTCGTAATTTCAAACTGCGAATACGTGCAGAGAGCCAGAATTTGGCTCCAAAATATGGCTCAGGCCTCGAAATTGTGATGTTTGGGATATTTTGAAAACTGCAGGAAGGATTGAGACAAATGTTACCAAACGCCGCTTTCAGTACTTGGCATATGTTGGGTATAAAATGGCGTAATATCAAACCGCAAATACGTGCATAGAGCCAGAATTTGGCTTTAAAATATGGCTCAGGCCTCGAAATTGGGATGTTTGGGATATTTTGAAAACTGCAGGGGGGGTTTGTGACAAAGGTTACCAAACGCCGCTTTCATTACTTGGCATATATTGGGTATAAAAAAGTCGTAATTTCAAACTGCGAATACGTGCAGAGAGCCAGAGTTTGGCTCAAAAATATGCCTCAGGCCTCGAAATTGGGATGTTTGGGATATTACGAAAACTGCAGGGGAGTTTGTGCAAAATGTGACTCACTGCCGTTTTCAGTACTTGGCATATGTTGGGTATAAAAATCGTAATATTAAACTGCGAATACGTGGAGAGAGCCAGAATTTTGCTCCATAATATGGCTCAGGCCTCGATATTGTGATGATTGGGATGTTTTGAGAACTGCAGGGAGGTTTGGGACAAATGTGACCAAACGCCACTTTCAGTACTTGGCATATGTTGGGTATAAAAAGTCGTAATTTCAAACCGCGAATATGTGCAGAGAGCCAGAATTTGGCTCCAAAATATGGCTCAGGCCTCAAAATTGGGATATTTGGGATATTTCAAAAACTGCAGGGGAGTTTGTGCGAAATGTGACTCACTGCTGCCTTTAAGGCTTGGCATATGTTGGGTAAAAAATGTCGTAATTTCAAACCGCGAATACGTGCATAGAGCCAGAATTTTGCTCCAAAATATGGCTCAGGCCTCGAAATTGGGATGTTTGGGATATTTCGTAAACTGCAGGGGGGGGGGGGGGACAAATGTGACCAAACGCCGCTTTCAGTACTTGGCATATGTTGGGCATAAAAAAGTCGTAGTTTCAAACAGCGAGTACGTGCAGAGAGCCAGAATTTGGCTCCAAAATTTTGCTCAGGCCTCGAAATTGGGATATTTGGGATATTTCGAAAACTGCAGGGGAGTTTGTGCGAAATGTGACTCACTGCCGCTTTTAGGACTTGACATATGTTGGGTATAAAATGGCGTAATTTCAAAGCGCGAATACGTGCATAGAGCAAGAATTTGGCTCCAAAATATGGCTCAGGCCACGAAATTGGGATGTTTGGGATATTTTGAAAACTGCAGGGGGGGTTTGGAACAAATGTTACCAAACGCCACATTCAGTACTTGGCATATATTGGGTATAAATAAGTCGTAATTTCAAACTGCGAATACGTGCAGAGAGCCAGAGTTTGGCTCCAAAATATGGCTCTGGCCTCGAAATTAGGATGTTTGGGATATTTCGAAAACTGCAGGGGAGTTTGTGCAAAATTTGACTCGCTGCCGCTTTCATGACTTGGCATATGTTGGGCATAAAAAGGTAATTTTAAACTGCGAATACGTGCATAGAGCCAGAATTTGGCTCAAAAATATTGCTCTGTCCTCGAAATTGGGATGTTTGGGATATTTTGAAAACTCCAGGGGGGTTTGGGACCAATATGACCAAACACCGCTTTCAGAACTTGGCATATGTTGGGTATAAAAAGTCGTAATTTCAAACTTGTAATACGTGCAGAGAGCTTGAATTTGGCTCCAAAATATGGCTCAGGCCTCGAAAGTGGGATGTTTGGGATATTTTGAAAACTGCAGGGGAGTTTGTGCAAAATGTGACTCATTGCTGCTTTCAGTACTTGGCATATGTTGGGTTTAAAAAGTCGTAATTTCAAACTGCGAATACGTGCAGAGAGCCAGAATTTGGCTCCAAAATATGGCTCAGGCGTCGAAATTGGGATATTTGGGATATTTCGAAAACTGCAAGGGAGTTTGTGCGAAGTGTGACTCTCTGCCGCTTTCTGGACTTGGCATATGTTGGGTAAAAAATGTCGTAATTTCAAACCGCGAATACGTGCATAGAGCCTGAATTTTGCTCCAAAATATGGCTCAGGCCACGAAATTGGGATGTTTGGGATATTTTGAAAACTACAGGGGGGGATTTGGGACAAATGTGACCAAACGCCGCGTTCAGTACTGGGCATATGTTGGGTACAAAAAAGTCGTAATTTCAAACTGCGAATACATTCAGAGAGCCAGAATTTGGCTCCAAAATATGGCTCAGGCCTCGAAATTGGGATATTTGGGATATTTCGAAAACTGCAGGGAGGGTTTGGGACAAATGTGACCAAACGCCGCTTTCAGTACTTGGTATAAGTTGGGTATAAAAAAGTCGTAATTTAAACTGCGAATAAGTGCAGAGAGCCAAAACCTGGCTCCAAAATATGGCTCAGGTTTCGAAATTGGGATGTTTGGGATATTTTGAAAACTGCGGGGGGGATTGAGACAAATGTGACCAAACGCCGCTTTCAGTACTTGGCATATGTTGGGTATAAAATGTCGTAATTTCAAACAGCGAACACGTGCATAGAGCCAGAATTTGGCTCCAAAATATGGCTCAGGCCTCGAAATTGGGATGTTTGGGATATTTTGAAAACTGCAGGGAGGTTTGGGACAAATGTGACCAAACGCCACTTTCAGTACTTGGCATATGTTGGGTATAAAAAGTCGTAATTTCGAACTGCGAATACGTGCAAAGAGCCAGAATTTGGCTCCAAACTATGGCTTAGGCCTCGAAATTGGGATATTTCGAAAACTGCAGGGAAGTTTGTGCGAAATGTGACTCACTGCCGCTTTCAAGACTTGGCATATGTTGGGTATAAAATGTCGTAATTTCAAACCGCGAATACGTGCATAGAGCCAGAATTTGGCTCCAAAATATGGCTCAGGCCTCGAAATTGGGATGTTTGGTATATTTTGAAAACTGCATGGGGGGTTTGGGACAAATGTGACCTAATGCCGCTTTTAGTACTTGGTATATGTTGGGTATAAAAAAGTCGGAATTTCAAACTGCGAATACGTGCAGAGTGCCAGAATTTGGCTCCAAAATATGGCACAGGCCTCGAAATTGGGATTTTTGGGATATTTTGAAAACTGCAGGGGGGATTGAGACAAATGTGACCAAATGCCGCTTTCAGTACTTGGCATATGTTGGGTATAAAAAAGTGGTAAATTCAAACTGCGAATACGTGCAGAGAGCCAGAATTTGGCTCTAGAATATTGCTGAGGCCTCGAAATTGGGATATTTGGGATATTTCGAAAACTGCAGGGGAGTTTGTGCGAAATGTGACTCACTGCCGCTTTTAGGACTTGACATATGTTGGGTATAAAATGGCGTAATTTCAAAGCGCGAATACGTGCATAGAGCAAGAATTTGGCTCCAAAATATGGCTCAGGCTTCGATCATGTGATGTTTGGGATAAATTTGAAAACTGCTGGGAAGTTTGGGACAAATGGAACCAAACGTCGCTTTCAGTACTTGGCATATGTTGGGTATATAGAACCGTAATTTCAAACTGCGAATACGCTCAGGGAGCCTGAATTTGGTTCCAAAATATGGCTCAGGCCTTGAAATTGAGATGTTTGGGATATTTTGAAAACTGCGGGGGAGTTTGTGCGAAATGTGACACACTGCCTCTTTCAAGTCTTGGCATATATTGGGTATAAAAAATCGTAAATTCAAACTACGAATACGTGCAGAGAGCCAGAATTTGGCTCCAAAATGTGAATCAAGCCTTAAAATTGGGATGTTTGGGATATTTGGAAAACAGCAGAGGGGATTGGGCCAAATGTGACCAAACGCCACTTTCAGTACTTGGCATATGTTGGGTATAAAAAGTCGTAATTTCGAACTGCGAATACGTGCAAAGAGCCAGAATTTGGCTCCAAACTATGGCTTAGGCCTCGAAATTGGGATATTTCGAAAACTGCAGGGAAGTTTGTGCGAAATGTGACTCACTGACGCTTTCAAGACTTGGCATATGTTGGGTATAAAATGTCGTAATTTCAAACCGCGAATACGTGCATAGAGCCAGAATTTGGCTCCAAAATATGACTCAGGCCTCGAAATTGGGATGTTTGGTATATTTTGAAAACTGCATGGGGGGTTTGGGACAAATGTGACCTAATGCCGCTTTTAGTACTTGGTATATGTTGGGTATAAAAAAGTCGGAATTTCAAACTGCGAATACGTGCAGAGAGCCAGAATTTGGCTCCAAAATATGGCACAGGCCTCGAAATTGGGATTTTTGGGATATTTTGAAAACTGCAGGGGGGATTGAGACAAATGTGACCAAATGCCGCTTTCAGTACTTGGCATATGTTGGGTATAAAAAAGTGGTAAATTCAAACTGCGAATACGTGCAGAGAGCCAGAATTTGGCTCTAGAATATTGCTGAGGCCTCGAAATTGGGATATTTGGGATATTTCGAAAACTGCAGGGGAGTTTGTGCGAAATGTGACTCACTGCCGCTTTTAGGACTTAACATATGTTGGGTATAAAATGGCGTAATTTCAAAGCGCGAATACGTGCATAGAGCAAGAATTTGGCTCCAAAATATGGCTCAGGCTTCGATCATGTGATGTTTGGGATAAATTTGAAAACTGCTGGGAAGTTTGGGACAAATGGAACCAAACGTCGCTTTCAGTACTTGGCATATGTTGGGTATATAGAACCGTAATTTCAAACTGCGAATACGCTCAGAGAGCCTGAATTTGGTTCCAAAATATGGCTCAGGCCTTGAAATTGAGATGTTTGGGATATTTTGAAAACTGCGGGGGAGTTTGTGCGAAATGTGACACACTGCCTCTTTCAAGTCTTGGCATATATTGGGTATAAAAAATCGTAAATTCAAACTACGAATACGTGCAGAGAGCCAGAATTTGGCTCCAAAATGTGAATCAAGCCTTAAAATTGGGATGTTTGGGATATTTGGAAAACTGCAGAGGGGATTGGGCCAAATGTGACCAAACGCCGCTTTCAAGACTTGGCATATGTTGGTTATAAAAAA
This sequence comes from Procambarus clarkii, assembly GCF_040958095.1. Classification (NCBI taxonomy): domain Eukaryota; kingdom Metazoa; phylum Arthropoda; class Malacostraca; order Decapoda; family Cambaridae; genus Procambarus; species Procambarus clarkii. The sequence continues at coordinate 3,765,315 of NC_091172.1, forward strand.
GTCATAATTTCAAACTGCGAATTTCAAACCGCGAATACGGGCATAGAGCCTGAATTTTGCTCCAAAATATGGCTCAGGCCACGAAATTGGGATGTTTGGGATATTTTGAAAACTACAGGGGGGGGGTTTGGGACAATTGTGACCAAACGCCGCTTTCAGTACTTGGTATATCTTGGGTATAAAAAAGTCGTAATTTCAAACTGCGAATACGTGCAGAGAGCCAGAATTTGGCTCCAAAATATGGCTCAGGCCTCGAAATTGTGATGTTTGGGATATTTTGAAAACTGCAGGAAGGATTGAGACAAATGTTACACAAACGCCGCTTTCAGTACTTGGCATATGTTGGGTATAAAATGGCGTAATATCAAACAGCAAATACGTGCATAGAGCCAGAATTTGGCTTTAAAATATGGCTCAGGCCTCGAAATTGGGATGTTTGGGATATTTTGAAAACTGCAGGGGGGGTTTGTGACAAAGGTTACCAAACGCCGCTTTCATTACTTGGCATATATTGGGTATAAAAAAGTCGTAATTTCAAACTGCGAATACGTGCAGAGAGCCAGAGTTTGGCTCAAAAATATGCCTCAGGCCTCGAAATTGGGATGTTTGGGATATTACGAAAACTGCAGGGGAGTTTGTGCAAAATGTGACTCACTGCCGTTTTCAGTACTTGGCATATGTTGGGTATAAAAATCGTAATATTAAACTGCGAATACGTGGAGAGAGCCAGAATTTTGCTCCATAATATGGCTCAGGCCTTGATATTGTGATGATTGGGATGTTTTGAGAACTGCAGGGAGGTTTGGGACAAATGTGACCAAACGCCACTTTCAGTACTTGGCATATGTTGGGTATAAAAAGTCGTAATTTCAAACCGCGAATATGTGCAGAGAGCCAGAATTTGGCTCCAAAATATGGCTCAGGCCTCAAAATTGGGATATTTGGGATATTTCAAAAACTGCAGGGGAGTTTGTGCGAAATGTGACTCACTGCTGCCTTTAAGGCTTGGCATATGTTGGGTAAAAAATGTCGTAATTTCAAACCGCGAATACGTGCATAGAGCCAGAATTTTGCTCCAAAATATGGCTCAGGCCTCGAAATTGGGATGTTTGGGATATTTCGTAAACTGCAGGGGGGGGGGGGTTTGGGACAAATGTGACCAAACGCCGCTTTCAGTACTTGGCATATGTTGGGCATAAAAAAGTCGTAGTTTCAAACTGCGAGTACGTGCAGAGAGCCAGAATTTGGCTCCAAAATTTTGCTCAGGCCTCGAAATTGGGATATTTGGGATATTTCGAAAACTGCAGGGGAGTTTGTGCGAAATGTGACTCACTGCCGCTTTTAGGACTTGACATATGTTGGGTATAAAATGGCGTAATTTCAAAGCGCGAATACGTGCATAGAGCAAGAATTTGGCTCCAAAATATGGCTCAGGCCACGAAATTGGGATGTTTGGGATATTTTGAAAACTGCAGGGGGGGTTTGGAACAAATGTTACCAAACGCCACATTCAGTACTTGGCATATATTGGGTATAAATAAGTCGTAATTTCAAACTGCGAATACGTGCAGAGAGCCAGAGTTTGGCTCCAAAATATGGGTCTGGCCTCGAAATTAGGATGTTTGGGATATTTCGAAAACTGCAGGGAAGTTTGTGCAAAATTTGACTCGCTGCCGCTTTCATGACTTGGCATATGTTGGGCATAAAAAGGTAATTTTAAACTGCGAATACGTGCATAGAGCCAGAATTTGGCTCAAAAATATTGCTCTGTCCTCGAAATTGGGATGTTTGGGATATTTTGAAAACTCCAGGGGGGTTTGGGACCAATATGACCAAACACCGCTTTCAGAACTTGGCATATGTTGGGTATAAAAAGTCGTAATTTCAAACTTGTAATACGTGCAGAGAGCTTGAATTTGGCTCCTAAATATGGCTCAGGCCTCGAAAGTGGGATGTTTGGGATATTTTGAAAACTGCAGGGGAGTTTCTGCAAAATGTGACTCATTGCTGCTTTCAGTACTTGGCATATGTTGGGTTTAAAAAGTCGTAATTTCAAACTGCGAATACGTGCAGAGAGCCAGAATTTGGCTCCAAAATATGGCTCAGGCGTCGAAATTGGGATATTTGGGATATTTCGAAAACTGCAAGGGAGTTTGTGCGAAGTGTGACTCTCTGCCGCTTTCTGGACTTGGCATATGTTGGGTAAAAAATGTCGTAATTTCAAACCGCGAATACGTGCATAGAGCCTGAATTTTGCTCCAAAATATGGCTCAGGCCACGAAATTGGGATGTTTGGGATATTTTGAAAACTACAGGGGGGGATTTGGGACAAATGTGACCAAACGCCGCGTTCAGTACTGGGCATATGTTGGGTACAAAAAAGTCGTAATTTCAAACTGCGAATACATTCAGAGAGCCAGAATTTGGCTCCAAAATATGGCTCAGGCCTCGAAATTGGGATATTTGGGATATTTCGAAAACTGCAGGGAGGGTTTGGGACAAATGTGACCAAACGCCGCTTTCAGTACTTGGTATAAGTTGGGTATAAAAAAGTCGTAATTTAAACTGCGAATAAGTGCAGAGAGCCAAAACTTGGCTCCAAAATATGGCTCAGGTTTCGAAATTGGGATGTTTGGGATATTTTGAAAACTGCGGGGGGGATTGAGACAAATGTGACCAAACGCCGCTTTCAGTACTTGGCATATGTTGGGTATAAAATGTCGTAATTTCAAACAGCGAACACGTGCATAGAGCCAGAATTTGGCTCCAAAATATGGCTCAGGCCTCGAAATTGGGATGTTTGGGATATTTTGAAAACTGCAGGGAGGTTTGGGACAAATGTGACCAAACGCCACTTTCAGTACTTGGCATATGTTGGATATAAAAAGTCGTAATTTCGAACTGCGAATACGTGCAAAGAGCCAGAATTTGGCTCCAAACTATGGCTCAGGCCTCGAAATTGGGATATTTCGAAAACTGCAGGGAAGTTTGTGCGAAATGTGACTCACTGCCGCTTTCAAGACTTGGCATATGTTGGGTATAAAATGTCGTAATTTCAAACCGCGAATACGTGCATAGAGCCAGAATTTGGCTCCAAAATATGGCTCAGGCCTCGAAATTGGGATGTTTGGGATATTTTGAAAACTGCATGGGGGGTTTGGGACAAATGTGACCTAATGCCGCTTTTAGTACTTGGTATATGTTGGGTATAAAAAAGTCGGAATTTCAAACTGCGAATACGTGCAGAGAGCCAGAATTTGGCTCCAAAATATGGCACAGGCCTCGAAATTGGGATGTTTGGGATATTTTGAAAACTGCAGGGGGGATTGAGACAAATGTGACCGAATGCCGCTTTCAGTACTTGGCATATGTTGGGTATAAAAAAGTGGTAAATTCAAACTGCGAATACGTGCAGAGAGCCAGAATTTGGCTCTAGAATATTGCTGAGGCCTCGAAATTGGGATATTTGGGATATTTCGAAAACTGCAGGGGAGTTTGTGCGAAATGTGACTCACTGCCGCTTTTAGGACTTGACATATGTTGGGTATAAAATGGCGTAATTTCAAAGCGCGAATACGTGCATAGAGCAAGAATTTGGCTCCAAAATATGGCTCAGGCTTCGATCATGTGATGTTTGGGATAAATTTGAAAACTGCTGGGAAGTTTGGGACAAATGGAACCAAACGTCGCTTTCAGTACTTGGCATATGTTGGGTATATAGAACCGTAATTTCAAACTGCGAATACGCTCAGAGAGCCTGAATTTGGTTCCAAAATATGGCTCAGGCCTTGAAATTGAGATGTTTGGGATATTTTGAAAACTGCGGGGGAGTTTGTGCGAAATGTGACACACTGCCTCTTTCAAGACTTGGCATATATTGGGTATAAAAAATCGTAATTTCAAACTACGAATACGTGCAGAGAGCCAGAATTTGGCTCCAAAATGTGAATCAAGCCTTAAAATTGGGATGTTTGGGATATTTGGAAACCTGCAGAGGGGATTGGGCCAAATGTGACCAAACGCCGCTTTCAAGACTTGACATATGTTGGTTAAAAAAAAGTCATAATTTCAAACTGCGAATTTCAAACCGCGAATACGGGCATAGAGCCTGAATTTTGCTTCAAAATATGGCTCTGGCCACGAAATTGGGATGTTTGGGATATTTTGAAAACTACAGGGGGGGTTTGGGACAATTGTGACCAAACGCCGCTTTCAGTACTTGGTATATGTTGGGTATAAAAAAGTCGTAATTTCAAACTGCGAATACGTGCAGAGAGCCAGAATTTGGCTCCAAAATATGGCTCAGGCCTCGAAATTGTGATGTTTGGGATATTTTGAAAACTGCAGGAAGGATTGAGACAAATGTTACCAAACGCCGCTTTCAGTACTTGGCATATGTTGGGTATAAAATGGCGTAATATCAAACCGCAAATACGTGCATAGAGCCAGAATTTGGCTCTAAAATATGGCTCAGGCCTCGAAATTGGGATGTTTGTTTTTTTTTGAAAACTGCAGGGGGGGTTTGGGACAAAGGTTACCAAACGCCGCTTTCAGTACTTGGCATATATTGGGTATAAAAAAGTCGTAATTTCAAACTGCGAATACGTGCAGAGAGCCAGAGTTTGGCTCCAAAATATGGCTCAGGCCTCGAAATTGGGATGTTTGGGATATTACGAAAACTGCAGGGGAGTTTGTGCAAAATGTGACTCACTGCCGTTTTCAGTACTTGGCATATGTTGGGTATAAAAATCGTAATATTAAACTGCGAATACGTGGAGAGAGCCAGAATATTGCTCCATAATATGGCTCAGGCCTCGATATTGTGATGATTGGGATGTTTTGAGAACTGCAGGGAGGTTTGGGTCAAATGTGACCAAACGCCACTTTCAGTACTTGGCATATATTGGGTATAAATAAGTCGTAATTTCAAACTGCGAATACGTGCAGAGAGCCAGAGTTTGGCTCCAAAATATGGGTCTGGCCTCGAAATTAGGATGTTTGGGATATTTCGAAAACTGCAGGGAAGTTTGTGCAAAATTTGACTCGCTGCCGCTTTCATGACTTGGCATATGTTGGGCATAAAAAGGTAATTTTAAACTGCGAATACGTGCATAGAGCCAGAATTTGGCTCAAAAATATTGCTCTGTCCTCGAAATTGGGATGTTTGGGATATTTTGAAAACTCCAGGGGGGTTTGGGACCAATATGACCAAACACCGCTTTCAGAACTTGGCATATGTTGGGTATAAAAAGTCGTAATTTCAAACTTGTAATACGTGCAGAGAGCTTGAATTTGGCTCCTAAATATGGCTCAGGCCTCGAAAGTGGGATGTTTGGGATATTTTGAAAACTGCAGGGGAGTTTCTGCAAAATGTGACTCATTGCTGCTTTCAGTACTTGGCATATGTTGGGTTTAAAAAGTCGTAATTTCAAACTGCGAATACGTGCAGAGAGCCAGAATTTGGCTCCAAAATATGGCTCAGGCGTCGAAATTGGGATATTTGGGATATTTCGAAAACTGCAAGGGAGTTTGTGCGAAGTGTGACTCTCTGCCGCTTTCTGGACTTGGCATATGTTGGGTAAAAAATGTCGTAATTTCAAACCGCGAATACGTGCATAGAGCCTGAATTTTGCTCCAAAATATGGCTCAGGCCACAAAATTGGGATGTTTGGGATATTTTGAAAACTACAGGGGGGGATTTGGGACAAATGTGACCAAACGCCGCGTTCAGTACTGGGCATATGTTGGGTACAAAAAAGTCGTAATTTCAAACTGCGAATACATTCAGAGAGCCAGAATTTGGCTCCAAAATATGGCTCAGGCCTCGAAATTGGGATATTTGGGATATTTCGAAAACTGCAGGGAGGGTTTGGGACAAATGTGACCAAACGCCGCTTTCAGTACTTGGTATAAGTTGGGTATAAAAAAGTCGTAATTTAAACTGGGAATAAGTGCAGAGAGCCAAAACTTGGCTCCAAAATATGGCTCAGGTTTCGAAATTGGGATGTTTGGGATATTTTGAAAACTGCGGGGGGGATTGAGACAAATGTGACCAAACGCCGCTTTCAGTACTTGGCATATGTTGGGTATAAAATGTCGTAATTTCAAACAGCGAACACGTGCATAGAGCCAGAATTTGGCTCCAAAATATGGCTCAGGCCTCGAAATTGGGATGTTTGGGATATTTTGAAAACTGCAGGGAGGTTTGGGACAAATGTGACCAAACGCCACTTTCAGTACTTGGCATATGTTGGATATAAAAAGTCGTAATTTCGAACTGCGAATACGTGCAAAGAGCCAGAATTTGGCTCCAAACTATGGCTCAGGCCTCGAAATTGGGATATTTCGAAAACTGCAGGGAAGTTTGTGCGAAATGTGACTCACTGCCGCTTTCAAGACTTGGCATATGTTGGGTATAAAATGTCGTAATTTCAAACCGCGAATACGTGCATAGAGCCAGAATTTGGCTCCAAAATATGGCTCAGGCCTCGAAATTGGGATGTTTGGGATATTTTGAAAACTGCATGGGGGGTTTGGGACAAATGTGACCTAATGCCGCTTTTAGTACTTGGTATATGTTGGGTATAAAAAAGTCGGAATTTCAAACTGCGAATACGTGCAGAGAGCCAGAATTTGGCTCCAAAATATGGCACAGGCCTCGAAATTGGGATGTTTGGGATATTTTGAAAACTGCAGGGGGGATTGAGACAAATGTGACCAAATGCCGCTTTCAGTACTTGGCATATGTTGGGTATAAAAAAGTGGTAAATTCAAACTGCGAATACGTGCAGAGAGCCAGAATTTGGCTCTAGAATATTGCTGAGGCCTCGAAATTGGGATATTTGGGATATTTCGAAAACTGCAGGGGAGTTTGTGCGAAATGTGACTCACTGCCGCTTTTAGGACTTGACATATGTTGGGTATAAAATGGCGTAATTTCAAAGCGCGAATACGTGCATAGAGCAAGAATTTGGCTCCAAAATATGGCTCAGGCTTCGATCATGTGATGTTTGGGATAAATTTGAAAACTGCTGGGAAGTTTGGGACAAATGGAACCAAACGTCGCTTTCAGTACTTGGCATATGTTGGGTATATAGAACCGTAATTTCAAACTGCGAATACGCTCAGAGAGCCTGAATTTGGTTCCAAAATATGGCTCAGGCCTTGAAATTGAGATGTTTGGGATATTTTGAAAACTGCGGGGGAGTTTGTGCGAAATGTGACACACTGCCTCTTTCAAGACTTGGCATATATTGGGTATAAAAAATCGTAATTTCAAACTACGAATACGTGCAGAGAGCCAGAATTTGGCTCCAAAATGTGAATCAAGCCTTAAAATTGGGATGTTTGGGATATTTGGAAACCTGCAGAGGGGATTGGGCCAAATGTGACCAAACGCCGCTTTCAAGACTTGACATATGTTGGTTAAAAAAAAGTCATAATTTCAAACTGCGAATTTCAAACCGCGAATACGGGCATAGAGCCTGAATTTTGCTTCAAAATATGGCTCAGGCCACGAAATTGGGATGTTTGGGATATTTTGAAAACTACAGGGGGGGTTTGGGACAATTGTGACCAAACGCCGCTTTCAGTACTTGGTATATGTTGGGTATAAAAAAGTCGTAATTTCAAACTGCGAATACGTGCAGAGAGCCAGAATTTGGCTCCAAAATATGGCTCAGGCCTCGAAATTGTGATGTTTGGGATATTTTGAAAACTGCAGGAAGGATTGAGACAAATGTTACCAAACGCCGCTTTCAGTACTTGGCATATGTTGGGTATAAAATGGCGTAATATCAAACCGCAAATACGTGCATAGAGCCAGAATTTGGCTCTAAAATATGGCTCAGGCCTCGAAATTGGGATGTTTGTTTTTTTTTGAAAACTGCAGGGGGGGTTTGGGACAAAGGTTACCAAACGCCGCTTTCAGTACTTGGCATATATTGGGTATAAAAAAGTCGTAATTTCAAACTGCGAATACGTGCAGAGAGCCAGAGTTTGGCTCCAAAATATGGCTCAGGCCTCGAAATTGGGATGTTTGGGATATTACGAAAACTGCAGGGGAGTTTGTGCAAAATGTGACTCACTGCCGTTTTCAGTACTTGGCATATGTTGGGTATAAAAATCGTAATATTAAACTGCGAATACGTGGAGAGAGCCAGAATATTGCTCCATAATATGGCTCAGGCCTCGATATTGTGATGATTGGGATGTTTTGAGAACTGCAGGGAGGTTTGGGTCAAATGTGACCAAATGCCACTTTCAGTACTTGGCATATGTTGGGTATAAAAAGTCGTAATTTCAAACCGCGAATATGTGCAGAGAGCCAGAATTTGGCTCCAAAATATGGCTCAGGCCTCAAAATTGGGATATTTGGGATATTTCAAAAACTGCAGGGGAGTTTGTGCGAAATGTGACTCACTGCTGCCTTTAGGGCTTGGCATATGTTGGGTAAAAAATGTCGTAATTTCAAACCGCGAATACGTGCATAGAGCCAGAATTTTGCTCCAAAATATGGCTCAGGCCTCGAAATTGGGATGTTTGGGATATTACGAAAACTGCAGGGGAGTTTGTGCAAAATGTGACTCACTGCCGTTTTCAGTACTTGGCATATGTTGGGTATAAAAATCGTAATATTAAACTGCGAATACGTGGAGAGAGCCAGAATATTGCTCCATAATATGGCTCAGGCCTCGATATTGTGATGATTGGGATGTTTTGAGAACTGCAGGGAGGTTTGGGTCAAATGTGACCAAACGCCACTTTCAGTACTTGGCATATGTTGGGTATAAAAAGTCGTAATTTCAAACCGCGAATATGTGCAGAGAGCCAGAATTTGGCTCCAAAATATGGCTCAGGCCTCAAAATTGGGATATTTGGGATATTTCAAAAACTGCAGGGGAGTTTGTGCGAAATGTGACTCACTGCTGCCTTTAGGGCTTGGCATATGTTGAGTAAAAAATGTCGTAATTTCAAACCGCGAATACGTGCATAGAGCCAGAATTTTGCTCCAAAATATGGCTCAGGCCTCGAAATTGGGATGTTTGGGATATTTCGTAAACTGCAGGGGGGGGGGGGTTAGGACAAATGTGACCAAACGCCGCTTTCAGTACTTGGCATATGTTGGGCATAAAAAAGTCGTAGTTTCAAACTGCGAATACGTGCAGAGAGCCAGAATTTGGCTCCAAAATTTTGCTCAGGCCTCGAAATTGGGATATTTGGGATATTTCGAAAACTGCAGGGGAGTTTGTGCGAAATGTGACTCACTGCCGCTTTTAGGACTTGACATATGTTGGGTATAAAATGGCGTAATTTCAAAGCGCGAATACGTGTATAGAGCAAGAATTTGGCTCCAAAATATGGCTCAGGCCGTGAAATTGGGATGTTTGGGATATTTTGAAAACTGCAGGGGGGGTTTGGGACAAATGTTACCAAACGCCACATTCAGTACTTGGCATATATTGGGTATAAAAAAGTCGTAATTTCAAACTGCGAATACGTGCAGAGAGCCAGAGTTTGGCTCCAAAATATGGCTCAGGCCTCGAAATTGGGATGTTTGGGATATTTCGAAAACTGCAGGGAAGTTTGTGCAAAATTTGACTCGCTGCCGCTTTCATGACTTGGCATATGTTGGGTATTAAAAGGTAATTTTAAACTGCGAATACGTGCATAGAGCCAGAATTTGGCTCAAAAATATTGCTCTGTCCTCGAAATTGGGATGTTTGGGATATTTTGAAAACTCCAGGGGGGTTTGGGACCAATATGACCAAACGCCGCTTTCAGAACTTGGCATATGTTGGGTATAAAAAGTCGTAATATCAAACTTGTAATACGTGCAGAGAGGTTGAATTTGGCTCCAAAATATGGCTCAGGCCTCGAAAGTGGGATGTTTGGGATATTTTGAAAACTGCAGGGGAGTTTGTGCAAAATGTGACTCATTGCTGCTTTCAGTACTTGGCATATGTTGGGTATAAAAAGTCGTAATTTCAAACTGCGAATACGGTCAGAGAGCCAGAATTTGGCTCCAAAATATTGCTCAGGCGTCGAAATTGGGATATTTGGGATATTTCGAAAACTGCAAGGGAGTTTGTGCGAAGTGTGACTCACTGCCGCTTTCTGGACTTTGCATATGTTGGGTAAAAAATGTCGTAATTTCAAACCGCGAATACGTGCATAGAGCCTGAATTTTGCTCCAAAATATGGCTCAGGCCTCGAAAGTGGGATGTTTGGGATATTTTGAAAACTGCAGGGGAGTTTGTGCAAAATGTGACTCACTGCCGCTTTCAGTACTTGGCATATGTTGGGTATAAAAAGTCGTAATATCAAACTGCGAATACTTGCAGAGAGCCAAAATTTGGCTCCAAAATATTGCTCAGGCCTCGAAATTGGGATATTTGGGATATTTTGAAAACAGCAGGGGAGTTTGTGCAAAATGTGACTCACTGCTGCTTTCAGTACTTGGCATATGTTGGGTATAAAAAGTCGTAATTTCAAACTGCGAATACATGCAGAGAGCCAGAATTTGGCTCCAAAATATGGCTCAGGCGTCGAAATAGGGATATTTGGGATATTTCGAAAACTGAAAGGGAGTTTGTGCCAAATGTGACTCAATGCCGCTCTCAGGACTTGGCATATGTTGGGTATAAAAAGTCGTAATTTCAAACTGCGAATACGTGCAGAGAACCAGAATTTGGCTCCAAAATATGGCTCAGGCCTCGAAATTGGGATATTTGGGATATTTTAAGGGGGCATATCGATGTAAAATTAAAAGTAGTTCAATTTGCTTATAATTTTTTTTATGAAATGGTTATAGAAAGGGCTGCAGCTGGTCCAAGTTTCATCATCACACCCTAAACAGAAAAGGAGAAAAAAAAATAAACAACGAATTATGCAACGAATTTTCAAATAGTTTCAGGGAACACATGTCAACTAAAATCATTTCTATAACACTCAGATATTAAATTCAGCACATAATAAAGGATTCTAGTGATCAGTTTTATCAAAAAAGTGTTTAGTGCAATAATATAATTTTTCAAAGTTACCCTATTAAAAAAATATGCCATATATGATATTTATAAATTTTTATAAAATCAAGAAATAGACTTTGGACTAAAATGTCTACTAGAGTCTGTAGAAGCACAAACGCTAAATATAAGGTGTAATTTGCATGTAAATTGATTAATAAATGAAAGCTCTGAAGTAATTTCAAGGTGTAAATTACTTTCCAGAGTAAAATAAAGATCCAAGTTCGGCCACCTGTAGCTGAGCTTGATTTAGACAAATTTCGTTCATAATTGGAACCCTTGCAGATAGGCATCCATTGAGCAAGGTGTGCAAGTTTCATGCAAATCCCTTGATAACAAACGAGAAAAAAAATTGGCCAAAAAAAAAAAGAAAAAATAAAAAGAAAAAAAAAATTTAAATATAATTATATTGAACATACATATTACAATTATTACAAGAGTTTGTGCTTCTACAGCACATAGTAGACATTTTAGTTGACACATGTGTTCCCTGAGATTATTTGAGAATGTTGAACATTCATTGCATAATACGTTGTGTATTTTTTTTCTCCTTTTCTGTTTAGGGTGTGATGGTGAAACTTGGACCAGTTGCAGCCCTTTCTATAACCATTTCATAAAAAAATTTATAAGCAAATTGAACAATTTTAATTTATAACGATAATTTTTGATATGCCCCCTTAAAAACTGCAGGGAGGTTTGGGACATTTGTGACCGAACGCCGCTCCCAGTACTTGGCATATGTTGGATATAAAAAGTCGTAATTTCAAACTGCGTGTGCGTGCAGAGAGCCAAAATTTGGCTCCAAAATATGGCTCAGACCTCGAAATTGGGATATTTGGGATATTTCGAAAACTGCAGGGGAGTTTGTGTGAAATGTGACTAACTGCTGCTTTCAGGACTTAGCATATGTTGGGTATAAAATGTCGTAATTTCAAACAGCGAACACGTGCATAGAGCCAGAATTTGGCTCCAAAATATAGCTCAGGCCTCGAAATTGGGATGTTTGGGATATTTTGAAAACTGCAGGGAGGTTTGGGACAAATGTGACCAAACGCCACTTTCAGTACTTGGCATATGTTGGGTATAAAAAGTCGTAATTTCAAACTGCGAATACGTGCAAAGAGCCAGAATTTGGCTCCAAACTATGGCTCAGGCCTCGAAATTGGGATATTTGGGATATTTCGAAAACTGCAGGGAAGTTTGTGTGAAATGTGACTCACTGCCGCTTTCAAGACTTGGCATATGTTGGGTATAAAATGTCGTAATTTCAAACCGCGAATACGTGCATAGAGCCAGAATTTGGCTCCAAAATATGGCTCAGGCCTCGAAATTGGGATGTTTGGGATATTTTGAAAACTGCATGGGGGGTATGGGACAAATGTGACCTAATGCCGCTTTTTGTACTTGGTATATGTTGGGTATAAAAAAGTCGGAATTTCAAACTGCGAATACGTGCAGAGAGCCAGAATTTGGCTCCAAAATATGGCTCAGGCCTCGAAATTGGGATGTTTTGGATATTTTGAAAACTGCAGGGGGGATTGAGACAAATGTGACCAAACGCCGCTTTCAGTACTTGGCATATGTTGGGTATAAAAAAGTGGTAAATTCAAACTGCGAATACGTGCAGAGAGCCAGAATTTGGTTCTAGAATATTGTTCAGGCCTCGAAATTGGGATATTTGGAATATTTCGAAAACTGCAGGGGAGTTTGTGCGAAATGTGACTCACTGCCGCTTTTAGGACTTGACATATGTTGGGTATAAAATGGCGTAATTTCAAAGCGCGAATACGTGCATAGAGCAAGAATTTGGCTCCAAAATATGGCTCAGGCTTCGATATTGTGATGTTTGGGATAAATTTGAAAACTGCTGGGAGGTTTTGGACAAATGGAACCACACGCCGCTTTCTGTACTTGGCATATGTTGGGTATAAAAAATTCGTAATTTCAAACTGCGAATACGCTCAGAGAGCCTGAATTTGGTTCCAAAATATGGCTCAGGCCTTGAAATTGAGATGTTTGGGATATTTTGAAAACTGCGGGGGAGTTTGTGCGAAATGTGACACACTGCCTCTTACAAGACTTGGCATATATTGGGTATAAAAAATCGTAATTTCAAACTACGAATACGTGCAGAGAGCCAGAATTTGACACCAAAATGTGAATCAAGCCTTAAAATTGGGATGTTTGGGATATTTGGAAAACTGCAGAGGGGATTGGGCCAAATGTGACCAAACGCCGCTTTCAAGACTTGGCATATGTTGGTTATAAAAAAGTCATAATTTCAAACTGCGAATTTCAAACCGCGAATACGGGCATAGAGCCTGAATTTTGCTCCAAAATATGGCTCAGGCCACGAAATTGGGATGTTTGGGATATTTTGAAAACTACAGGGGGGTTTGGGACAATTGTGACCAAACGCCGCTTTCAGTACTTGGTATATGTTGGGTATAAAAAAGTCGTAATTTCAAACTGCGAATACGTGCAGAGAGCCAGAATTTGGCTCCAAAATATGGCTCAGGCCTCGAAATTGTGATGTTTGGGATATTTTGAAAACTGCAGGAAGGATTGAGACAAATGTTACCAAACGCCGCTTTCAGTACTTGGCATATGTTGGGTATAAAATGGCGTAATATCAAACCGCAAATACGTGCATAGAGCCAGAATTTGGCTCTAAAATATGGCTCAGGCCTCGAAATTGGGATGTTTGGGATATTTTGAAAACTGCAAGGGGGGTTTGGGATTTGGGACAAAGGTTACCAAACGCCGCTTTCAGTACTTGGCATATATTGGGTATAAAAAAGTCGTAATTTCAAACTGCGAATACGTGCAGAGAGCCAGAGTTTGGCTCAAAAATATGGCTCAGGCCTCGAAATTGGGATGTTTGGGATATTACGAAAACTGCAGGGGAGTTTGTGCAAAATGTGACTCACTGCCGTTTTCAGTACTTGGCATATGTTGGGTATAAAAATCGTAATATTAAACTGCGAATACGTGGAGAGAGCCAGAATTTTGCTCCATAATATGGCTCAGGCCTCGATATTGTGATGATTGGGATGTTTTGAGAACTGCAGGGAGGTTTGGGACAAATGTGACCAAACGCCACTTTCAGTACTTGGCATATGTTGGGTATAAAAAGTCGTAATTTCAAACCGCGAATATGTGCAAAGAGCCAGAATTTGGCTCCAAAATATGGCTCAGGCCTCAAAATTGGGATATTTGGGATATTTCAAAAACTGCAGGGGAGTTTGTGCGAAATGTGACTCACTGCTGCCTTTAGGGCTAGGCATATGTTGGGTAAAAAATGTCGTAATTTCAAACCGCGAATACGTGCATAGAGCCAGAATTTTGCTCCAAAATATGGCTCAGGCCTCGAAATTGGGATGTTTGGGATATTTCGTAAACTGCAGGGGGGGGGGTTTGGGACAAATGTGACCAAACGCCGCTTTCAGTACTTGGCATATGTTGGGCATAAAAAAGTCGTAGTTTCAAACTGCGAATACGTGCAGAGAGCCAGAATTTGGCTCCAAAATTTTGCTCAGGCCTCGAAATTGGGATATTTGGGATATTTCGAAAACTGCAGGGGAGTTTGTGCGAAATGTGACTCACTGCCGCTTTTAGGACTTGACATATGTTGGGTATAAAATGGCGTAATTTCAAAGCGCGAATACGTGCATAGAGCAAGAATTTGGCTCCAAAATATGGCTCAGGCCACGAAATTGGGATGTTTGGGATATTTTGAAAACTGCAGGGGGGGGTTTGGGACAAATATTACCAAACGCCACATTCAGTACTTGGCATATATTGGGTATAAAAAAGTCGTAATTTCAAACTGCGAATACGTGCAGAGAGCCAGAGTTTGGCTCCAAAATATGGCTCTGGCCTCGAAATTGGGATGTTTGGGATATTTCGAAAACTGCAGGGGAGTTTGTGCAAAATTTGACTCGCTGCCGCTTTCATGACTTGGCATATGTTCGGTATAAAAAGGTAATTTTAAACTGCGAATACGTGCATAGAGCCAGAATTTGGCTCAAAAATATTGCTCTGTCCTCGAAATTGGGATGTTTGGGATATTTTGAAAACTCCAGGGGGGTTTGGGACCAATATGACCAAACGCCGCTTTCAGAACTTGGCATATGTTGGGTATAAAAAGTCGTAATTTCAAACTTGTAATACGTGCAGAGAGCTTGAATTTGGCTCCAAAATATGGCTCAGGCCTCGAAAGTGGGAAGTTTGGGATATTTGGAAAACTGCAGGGGAGTTTGTGCAAAATGTGACTCATTGCTGCTTTCAGTGCTTGGCATATGTTGGGTATAAAAAGTCGTAATTTCAAACTGCGAATACGTGCAGAGAGCCAGAATTTGGCTCCAAAATATGGCTCAGGCGTCGAAATTGGGATATTTGGGATATTTCGAAAACTGCAAGGGAGTTTGTGCGAAGTGTGACTCACTGCCGCTATCTGGACTTGGCATATGTTGGGTAAAAAATGTCGTAATTTCAAACAGCGAATACGTTCAGAGAGCCAGAATGTGGCTCCAAAATATGGCTCATGCCTCGAAATTGGGCTGTTTGTGTTATTTTTAAAACTGCAGGGAGGTTTGGGACAAATGTGACCAAACGCCACTTTCAGTACTTGGCATATGTTGGGTATAAAAAGTCGTAATTTCAAACTGCGAATATGTGCCGAGAGCCAGAATTTGGCTCAAAAATATGGCTCATGCATCAAAATTGGGATATTTGGAATATTTCGAAAACTGCAGGGGAGTTTGTGCGAAATGTGACTCTCTGCCGCTTTCAGGACTTGGCAAATGTTGGGAAAAAATATCGTAATTTCAAACTGCGAATACGTGCATAGAGCCAGAATTTTGCTCCAAAATATGGCTCAGGCCTCGAAATTGGGACGTTTGGGATATTTTGAAAACTGCAGGGGGGGTTTGGGACAAATGTGACCAAACGCAGCGTTCAGTACTGGGCATATGTTGGGTATAAAAATCGTAATATTAAACTGCGAATACGTGGAGAGAGCCAGAATTTGGCTCCATAATATGGCTCAGGCCTTGATATTGGGATATTTGGGATATTTTGAAAACTGCAGGGGAGTTTGTGCAAAATTTGACTTACTGCCGCTTTCAGGACTTGGCATATGTTGGGTATAAAAAGTCGTAATTTCAAACTGCGAATACGTGCATAGAGCCAGAATTTGACTCAAAAATATTGCTCTGTCCTCGAAATTGGGATTTTTGGGATATTTTAAAAACTCCAGGGGGGGTTTGGGACCAATATGACCAAACGCCGCTTTCAGAATGTGGCATATGTTGGGTATAAAAAGTCGTAATTTCAAACAGCGAATACGTGCAGAGAGCTTGAATTTGGCTCCAAAATATGGCTCATGCCTCGAAAGTGGGATGTTTGGGATATTTTGAAAACTGCAGGGGAGTTTGTGCAAAATGTGACTCACTGCCGCTTTCAGTACTCGGAATATGTTGGGTATAAAAAGTCGTAATATCAAACTGCGAATACTTGCAGAGAGCCAAAATTTGGCTCCAAAATATTGCTCAGGCCTCGAAATTAGGATATTTGGGATATTTTGAAAACTGCAGGGGAGTTTGTGCAAAATGTGACTCACTGCTGCTTTCAGTACTTGGCATATGTTGGGTTTAAAAAGTCGTAATTTCAATCTGCGAATACGTGCATAGAGCCAGAATTTTGCTCCAAAATATGGTTCAGGCCTCGAAATGCGGATGTTTGGGATATTTTGAAAACTGCAGGGGGGGATTGGGACAAATGTGACCACACGCCGCGTTCAGTACTAGGCATATGTTGGGTATAAAATGTCGTCATTTCAAACAACGAATACGTGCATAGAGCCTGAATTTGGCTCCAAAACTTGACTTATGCCTCGAATTAGGAATGTTTGGGATATTTTGAAAACTACAGAGGGGGGGGGGGGGTTTGGGACAAATGTGACCAAATGCCGCGTTCAGTACTTGTTATATGTTGGGTATAAAAAAGTCGTAATTTCAAAATGCGAATACGTGCAGAGAGCCAGAATTTGGCTCCAAAATATTGCTCAGTCCTCGAAATTGGGATGTTTGGGATATTTTGAAAACTGCAGGGGGTTTTGGGACAAATTTGACCAAACGTTGCTTTAAGAACTTGGCATATGTTTGGTATAAAAAGTCGTAATTTCAAACTGCGAATACGTGCAGAGAGCTTGAATTTGGCTCCAAAATATGGCTCAGGCCTCGAAAGTGGGATGCTTGGAATATTTTGAAAACTGCAGGGGAGTTTGTGCAAAATGTGACTCACTGCTGCTCTCAGTACTTGGCATATGTTGGGTATAAAATTCGTAATTTCAAACTGCGAATACGTGCAGAAAGCAAGAATTTGGCTCCAAAATATGGCTCAGGCGTCGAAATTGGGATATTTGGGATATTTTGAAAACTGCAGTGAGGTTTTGGGACAAATATGACCAAACGTCGCTTTCAGTACTTGGCATATGTTGGGTATATAAAGTTGTAATTTCAAACTGAGAATACGTGCAGAGAGCCAGAATTTGGCTCCAACATATGGATCAGGCCTCAAAATTTGGATATTTTGGATATTTTGAAAACTGCACGGGAGTTTGTGTGAAATGTGACTCACTGCCGCTTTCAGGACTTGGCATATGTTGCGTATAAAATGTCGTAATTTCAAACCGCGAATACGTGCAAAGTACCAGAATTTGGCTCCATTATATTGCTCAGGCCTCGAAATTGGGATGTTTGGGATATTTTGAAAACTGCAGGGAGGGTTTGGGACAAATGTGACCAAACGCCTCTTTCAATACTTGGCATATATTGGGCATAAAAAAGTCGTAATTTCAAACTGCGAATACGTGCAGAGAGCCAGAATTTGGCTTCCAAATATTGCTCTGTCCTCGAAATTGGGATGTTTGGGATATTTTGAAAACTCCAGGGGGGTTTGGGACCAATATGACCAAACGCCGCTTTCAGAACTTGGCATATGTTGGGTATAAAAAGTCGTAATTTCAAACTGCGAATACGTGCAGAGAGCTTGAATTTGGCTCCAAAATATGGCTCAGGCCTCGAAAGTGGGATGTTTGGGATATTTTGAAAACTGCAGGTGAGTTTGTGCAAAATGTGACTCACTGCCGCTTTCAGTACTTGGCATATGTTGGGTATAAAAATTCGTAATATGAAACTGCGAATACTTGCAGAGAGCCAAAATTTGGCTCCAAAATATTGCTCAGGCCTCGAAATTGGGATATTTGGGATATTTTGAAAACAGCAGGGGAGTTTGTGCAAAATGTGACTCACTGCTTCTTTCAGTACTTGGCATATGTTGGGTATAAAAAGTCGTAATTTCAAACTGCGAATACGTGCAGAGAGCCAGTATTTGGCTCCAAAATATGGCTCAGGCGTCGAAATTGCGATGTTTGTGATATTTTGAAAACTGCAGGGAGGGTTTGGGACAAATGTGACCAAACGCTGCTTTCAGTACTTGATATATGTTGGGTATAAAAAAGTCGTAATTTAAACTGCGAATACGTGCAGAGAGCCAAAACTTGGCTCCAAAATATGGCTCAGGCCTCGAAATTGGGATGTTTGGGATATTTTGAAAACTGCAGGGGGGATTGAGACATATGTGACCAAACGCCGCTTTCAGTACTTGGCATATGTTGGGTATATAAATTCATAAATTCAAACTGCGAATACCTGCAGAGAGCCAGAATTTGGCTCCAAAATATGGCTCATGCCTTGAAATTGAGATGTTTGGGATATTTTGAAAACTGCAGGGAGGTTTGGGACAAATGTGACCAAACGCCACTTAAAGCACTTGGCATATGTTGGGTATAAAAAGTCGTAATTTCAAACTGCGAATACGTGCAGAGAGCCAGAACTTGGCTCCAAATTATGGCTCAGGCCTCGAAAGTTGGATGTTTGGCATATTTTGAAAACTGCAGGGGAGTTTGTGCAAAATGTGACTCACTGCCGCTTTCAGTACTTGGCATATGTTGGGTATAAAAAGTCGTAATATCAAACTGCGAATACGTGCAGGGAGCCAAAATTTGGCTCCAAAATATTGCTCAGGCCTCGAAATTGGGATATTTGGGATATTTTGAAAACTGCAGGGGAGTTTGTGCAAAATGTGACTCACTGCTGCTTTCAGTACTTGGCATATGTTTGGTATAAAAAGTCGTAATTTCAAACTGCGAATACGTGCAGAGAGCCAGAATTTGGCTCCAAAATATGGCTCAGGCGTCGAAATTGTAATATTTGGGATATTTCGAAAACTGCAAGGGAGTTTGTGCAAAATGTGACTCTCTGCCGCTTTCAGGAATTGGCATATGTTGGGTATAAAAAGTCGTAATTTCAATCTGCGAATATGTGCATAGAGCCAGAATTTGGCTCCAAAATATGGCTCATGCCTCGAAATTGGGCTGTTTGGGATATTTTTAAAACTGCAGGGAGGTTTGGGACAAATGTGACCAAACGCCACTTTCAGTACTTGGCATATGTTGGGTATAAAAAGTCGTAATTTCAAACTGCGAATATGTGCCGAGAGCCAGAATTTGGCTCAAAAATATGGCTCATGCCTCAAAATTGGGATATTTGGAATATTTCGAAAACTGCACGGGAGTTTGTGCGAAATGTGACTCACTGCCGCTTTCAGGACTTGGCATATGTTGAGTAAAAAATGTCGTAATTTCAAACTGCGAATACGTGCATAGAGCCAGAATTTTGCTCCAAAATATGGCTCAGGCCTCGAAATTGGGATGTTTGGGATATTTTGAAAACTGCAGGGGGGGCTTGGGACAAATGTGACCAAACGCCGCGTTCAGTACTGGGCATATGTTGGGTATAAAAATCGTAATATTAAACTGCGAATACCTGGAGAGAGCCAGAATTTGGCTCCATAATATGGCTCAGGCCTTGATATTGGGATATTTGGGATATTTCGAAAACTGCAGGGGAGTTTGTACCAAATTTGACTTACTGCCGCTTTCAGGACTTGGCATATGTTGGGTATAAAAAGTCATAATTTCAAACTGCGAATACGTGCATAGAGCCAGAATTTGGCTCAAAAATATTGCTCTGTCCTCGAAATTGGGATTTTTGGGATATTTTAAAAACTCCAGGGGGGGTTTGGGACCAATATGACCAAACGCCGCTTTCAGAACTTGGCATATGTTGGGTATAAAAAGTCGTAATTTCAAACAGCGAATACGTGCAGAGAGCTTGAATTTGGCTCCAAAATATGGCTCATGCCTCGAAAGTGGGATGTTTGGGATATTTTGAAAACTGCAGGGGAGTTTGTGCAAAATGTGACTCACTGCCGCTTTCAGTACTTGGCATATGTTGGGTATAAAAAGTCGTAATATCAAACTGCGAATACTTGCAGAGAGCCAAAATTTGGCTCCAAAATATTGCTCAGGCCTCGAAATTGGGATATTTGGGATATTTTGAAAACTGCAGGGGAGTTTGTGCAAAATGTGACTCACTGCTGCTTTCAGTACTTGGCATATGTTGGGTATAAAAAGTCGTAATTTCAATCTGCGAATACGTGCATAGAGCCAGAATTTTGCTCCAAAATATGGTTCAGGCCTCGAAATGGGGATGTTTGGGATATTTTGAAAACTGCAGGGGGGGGGGGTTTGGGACAAATGTGACCACACGCCGCGTTCAGTACTGGGCATATGTTGTTTATAAAATGACGTAATTTCAAACAACGAATACGTGCATAGAGCCAGAATTTGGCTCCAAAATTTGACTTAGGCCTCCAAATAGGGATGTTTGGGATATTTTGAAAACTACAGAGGGGGGGGGGGTTTGGGACAAATGTGACCAAATGCCGCGTTCAGTACTTGGCATATGTTGGGTATAAAAAAGTCGTAATTTCAAACTGCGAATACGTGCAGAGAGCCAGAATTTGGCTCCAAAATATTGCTCAGTCCTCTAAATTCGGATGTTTGGGATATTTTGAAAACTGCAGGGGGTTTTGGGACAAATTTGACCAAACGCCGCTTTCAGAACTTGGCATATGTTGGGTATAAAAAGTCGTAATTTCAAACTGCGAATACGTGCAGAGAGCTTGAATTTGGCTCCAAAATATGGCTCAGGCCTCGAAAGTGGGATGCTTGGGATATTTTGAAAACTGCAGGGGAGTTTGTGCAAAATGTGACTCACTGCTGCTCTCAGTACTCGGCATATGTTGGGTATAAAAAGTCGTAATTTCAAACTGCGAATACGTGCATAGAGCCAGAATTTGGCTCCAAAATATTGCTCAGTCCTCTAAATTCGGATGTTTGGGATATTTTGAAAACTGCAGGGGGTTTTGGGACAAATTTGACCAAACGCCGCTTTCAGAACTTGGCATATGTTGGGTATAAAAAGTCGTAATTTCAAACTGCGAATATGTGCCGAGAGCCAGAATTTGGCTCAAAAATATGGCTCATGCCTCAAAATTGGGATATTTGGAATATTTCGAAAACTGCAGGGGAGTTTGTGCGAAATGTGACTCACTGCCGCTTTCAGGACTTGGCATATGTTGGGTAAAAAATGTCGTAATTTCAAACTGCGAATACGTGCATAGAGCCAGAATTTTGCTCCAAAATATGGCTCAGGCCTCGAAATTGGGATGTTTGGGATATTTTGAAAACTGCAGGGGGGGCTTGGGACAAATGTGACCAAACGCCGCGTTCAGTACTGGGCATATGTTGGGTATAAAAATCGTAATATTAAACTGCGAATACCTGGAGAGAGCCAGAATTTGGCTCCATAATATGGCTCAGGCCTTGATATTGGGATATTTGGGATATTTCGAAAACTGCAGGGGAGTTTGTACCAAATTTGACTTACTGCCGCTTTCAGGACTTGGCATATGTTGGGTATAAAAAGTCATAATTTCAAACTGCGAATACGTGCATAGAGCCAGAATTTGGCTCAAAAATATTGCTCTGTCCTCGAAATTGGGATTTTTGGGATATTTTAAAAACTCCAGGGGGGGTTTGGGACCAATATGACCAAACGCCGCTTTCAGAACTTGGCATATGTTGGGTATAAAAAGTCGTAATTTCAAACAGCGAATACGTGCAGAGAGCTTGAATTTGGCTCCAAAATATGGCTCATGCCTCGAAAGTGGGATGTTTGGGATATTTTGAAAACTGCAGGGGAGTTTGTGCAAAATGTGACTCACTGCCGCTTTCAGTACTTGGCATATGTTGGGTATAAAAAGTCGTAATATCAAACTGCGAATACTTGCAGAGAGCCAAAATTTGGCTCCAAAATATTGCTCAGGCCTCGAAATTGGGATATTTGGGATATTTTGAAAACTGCAGGGGAGTTTGTGCAAAATGTGACTCACTGCTGCTTTCAGTACTTGGCATATGTTGGGTATAAAAAGTCGTAATTTCAATCTGCGAATACGTGCATAGAGCCAGAATTTTGCTCCAAAATATGGTTCAGGCCTCGAAATGGGGATGTTTGGGATATTTTGAAAACTGCAGGGGGGGGGGGGTTTGGGACAAATGTGACCACACGCCGCGTTCAGTACTGGGCATATGTTGTTTATAAAATGACGTAATTTCAAACAACGAATACGTGCATAGAGCCAGAATTTGGCTCCAAAATTTGACTTAGGCCTCCAAATAGGGATGTTTGGGATATTTTGAAAACTACAGAGGGGGGGGGGGTTTGGGACAAATGTGACCAAATGCCGCGTTCAGTACTTGGCATATGTTGGGTATAAAAAAGTCGTAATTTCAAACTGCGAATACGTGCAGAGAGCCAGAATTTGGCTTCAAAATATTGCTCAGTCCTCTAAATTCGGATGTTTGGGATATTTTGAAAACTGCAGGGGGTTTTGGGACAAATTTGACCAAACGCCGCTTTCAGAACTTAGCATATGTTGGGTATAAAAAGTCGTAATTTCAAACTGCGAATACGTGCAGAGAGCTTGAATTTGGCTCCAAAATATGGCTCAGGCCTCGAAAGTGGGATGCTTGGGATATTTTGAAAACTGCAGGGGAGTTTGTGCAAAATGTGACTCACTGCTGCTCTCAGTACTCGGCATATGTTGGGTGAAAAAAGTCGTAATTTCAAACTGCGAATACGTGCAGAGAGCAAGAATTTGGCTCCAAAATATGGCTCAGGTGTCGAAATTAGGATATTTGGGATATTTCGAAAACTGCAAGGGAGTTTGTGCAAAACGTGATTCACTGCCTCTTTCAGGACTTGGCATATTTTTGAATAAAGTCGTAATTTCAAACTGCGAATACGTGCAGAGAGCCAGAATTTGGCTCCAACATATGGATCAGGCCTCAAAATTAGGATATTTTGGATATTTTGAAAACTGCAGTGAGGTTTTGGGACAAATATGACCAAACGTCGCTTTCAGTACTTAGCATATGTTGGGTATATAAAGTCGTAATTTCAAACTGAGAATACGTGCAGAGAGCCAGAATTTGGCTCCAAAATATGGCTCAGGCCTCGAAATTGGAATGTTTTTGATATTTTGAAAACTGCAGGGGGGGTTTGGGACAAATGAGACCAAACGCCGCTTTCTGTACTTGGTATATGTTGGGTATAAAAAAGTCGTAATTTCAAACTGCGAATAAATGCAGAGAGCCAGAATTTAGCTCCAAAATATGGCTCAGGCCTCGAAATTGGGATGTTTATGATATTTTGAAAACTGCAGGGGGGATTGAGACAAATGTGACAAAACGCCGCTTTCAGTACTTGGAATATGGTGGGTATAAAAAAGTGGTAATTTCAAACTGCGAATACGTGCAGAGAGCCAGAATTTGGCTCCAAAATATGGCTCAGGCCTCAAAATTGGGATATTTATGATATATCAAAAACTGCAGGGGAGTTTTTTCGAAATGTGACTCACTGCCGCTTTCAGGACTTGGCATATGTTGCGTATAAAATGTCGTAATATCAAACCGCGAATACGTGCATAGAGCCAGAATTTGGCTCCAAAATATGGCTCAGGCCTCGAAATTGGGATATTTGGAATATTTCGAAAACTGCAGGGGAGTTTGCACAAAATGTGACTCACTGCTGCTTTCATTACTTGGCATATGTTGGGTATAAAATGTCGTAATTTCAAACCGCGAATGCATGCATAGAGCCAGAATTTGGCTCCAAAATATTGCTCAAGCCTCGAAATTGGGATGTTTGGGATATTTTGAAAATTGCAGGGGGGGTTTGGGACAAATGTGACCAAACGCTGCTTTCAGTACTTGGCATATGTTGGACATAAAAAAGTCGTATTTTCAAACTGCGAATACGTCCAGAGAGCCAGAATTTGGCTCCAAAATATGGCTCAGGTGTCGAAATTGGGATATTTGTGATATTTCGAAAACTGCAAGGGAGTTTGTGCTAAACGTGACTCACTGCATCTTTCAGGACTTGGCATATTTTTGAATAAAGTCGTAATTTCAAACTGCGAATACGTGCAGAGAGCCAGAATTTGGCTCCAAAATATGGCTCAGGCGTCGAAATTGGGATGTTTGAGATATTTTGAAAACTGCAGTGAGGTTTTGGGAAAAATATGACCAAACGTCGCTTTCAGTACTTGGCATATGTTGGGTATATAAAGTCGTAATTTCAAACTGAGAATACGTGCAGAGCCAGAATTTGGCTCCAACATATGGATCAGGCCTCAAAATTTGGATATTTTGGATATTTTGAAAACTGCAGGGGAGTTTGTGTGAAATGTGACTCACTGCCGCTTTCAGGACTTGGCATATGTTGCGTATAAAATGTCGTAATATCAAACCGCGAATACGTGCATAGAGCCAGAATTTGGCTCCATTATATTGCTCAGGCCTCGAAATTGGATTGTTTCGGATATTTTGAAAACTGCAAGGGGGGTTTGGGACAAATGTGACCAAACGCATCTTTCAATACTTGGCATATATTGGGCATAAAAAAGTCGTAATTTCAAACTGCGAATACGTGCAGAGGGCCAGAATTTGGCTCCCAAATATTGCTCAGGCTTCGAAATTGGGATATTTTGGATATTTTGAAAACTGCAGTGCAGTTTGTGCGAAATGTGACTCACTGCCGCTTTCAGGACACGGCATATGTTGGGTATAAAATCTCGTAATTTTAAACCGCGAATACGTGCATAGAGCCAGAATTTGGCTCCAAAATATGGCTCAGGCCTCGAAATTGGAATGTTTTTGATATTTTGAAAACTGCAGGGGGGGGTTTGGGACAAATGTGACCAAACGCCGGTTTCTGTACTTGGCATATGTTGGGTATAAAAAAGTGGTAATTTCAAACTGCGAATACGTGCATAGAGCCAGAATTTGACTCAAAAATATTGCTCTGTCCTCGAAATTGGGATTTTTGGGATATTTTAAAAACTCCAGGGGGGGTTTGGGACCAATATGACCAAACGCCGCTTTCAGAACGTGGCATATGTTGGGTATAAAAAGTCGTAATTTCAAACAGCGAATACGTGCAGAGAGCTTGAATTTGGCTCCAAAATATGGCTCATGCCTCGAAAGTGGGATGTTTGGGATATTTTGAAAACTGCAGGGGAGTTTGTGCAAAATGTGACTCACTGCCGCTTTCAGTACTCGGAATATGTTGGGTATAAAAAGTCGTAATATCAAACTGCGAATACTTGCAGAGAGCCAAAATTTGGCTCCAAAATATTGCTCAGGCCTCGAAATTGGGATATTTGGGATATTTTGAAAACTGCAGGGGAGTTTGTGCAAAATGTGACTCACTGCTGCTTTCAGTACTTGGCATATGTTGGGTATAAAAAGTCGTAATTTCAATCTGCGAATACGTGCATAGAGCCAGAATTTTGCTCCAAAATATGGTTCAGGCCTCGAAATGGGGATGTTTGGGATATTTTGAAAACTACAGGGGGGGATTGAGACAAATGTGACCACACGCCGCGTTCAGTACTGGGCATATGTTGGGTATAAAATATCGTAATTTCAAACATCGAATACGTGCATAGAGCCAGAATTTGGCTCCAAAATTTGACTTAGGCCTCGAATTAGGAATGTTTGGGATATTTTGAAAACTACAGGGGGGGGGGGGGTTTGGGACAAATGTGACCAAATGCCGCGTTCAGTACTTGGCATATGTTGGGTATAAAAAAGTCGTAATTTCAAACTGCGAATACGTGCAGAGAGCCAGAATTTGACTCCAAAATATTGCTCAGTCCTCGAAATTGGGATGTTTGGGATATTTTGAAAACTGCAGGGGGTTTTGGGACAAATTTGACCAAACGCCGCTTTCAGAACTTGGCATATGTTGGGTATAAAAAGTACTAATTTCAAACTGCGAATACGTGCAGAGAGCTTGAATTTGGCTCCAAAATATGGCTCAGGCCTCGAAATTGGGATGTTTGGGATATTTTGAAAACTGCAGGCGGGGTTTGGGACAAATGTGACCAAACGCCTCTTTCAATACTTGGCATATATTGGGCATAAAAAAGTCGTAATTTCAAACTGCGAATACGTGCAGAGAGCCAGAATTTGGCTTCCAAATATTGCTCTGTCCTCGAAATTGGGTTGTTTGGGATATTTTGAAAACTCCAGGGGGGTTTGGGACCAATATCACCAAACGCCGCTTTCAGAACTTGGCATATGTTGGGTATGAAAAGTCGTAATTTCAAACTGCGAATACGTGCAGAGAGCTTGAATTTGGCTCCAAAATATGGTTCAGGCCTCGAAAGTGGGATGTTTGGGATATTTTGAAAACTGCAGGGGAGTTTGTGCAAAATGTGACTCACTGCCGCTTTCAGTACTTGGCATATGTTGGGTATAAAAAGTCGTAATATCAAACTGCGAATACTTGCAGAGAGCCAAAATTTGGCTCCAAAATATTGCTCAGGCCTCGAAATTGGGATATTCGGGATATTTTGAAAACAGCAGGGGAGTTTGTGCAAAATGTGACTCACTGCTGCTTTCAGTACTTGGCATATGTTGGGTATAAAAAGTCGTAATTTCAAACTGCGAATACATGCAGAGAGCCAGAATTTGGCTCCAAAATATGGCTCAGGCGTCGAAATAGGGATATTTGGGATATTTCGAAAACTGCAAGGAAGTTTGTGCGAAGTGTGACTCACTGCCGCTTTCAGGACTTGGCATATGTTGGGTAAAAAATGTCGTAATTTCAAACAAGAATACGTGCATAGAGCCTGACTTTTGCTCCAAAATATAGCTCAGGCCACGAAATTGGGATGTTTGGGATATTTTGAAAACTACAGGGGGGGGGGGTTTGGGACAAATGTGACCAAACGCCGCGTTCAGTACTGGGCATATGTTGGGGACAAAAAAGTGGTAATTTCAAACTGCGAATACGTTCAGAGAGCCAGAATTTGGCTCCAAAATATGGCTCAGGCCTCAAAATTGGGATATTTGGGATATTTCGAAAACTGCAGGGGAGTTTGTGCGAAAAGGGGCTCACTGCCGCTTTCAAGACTTGGCATATGTGGGGTATAAAATGTCGTAATTTCAAACCGCGAATACGTGCATAGAGCCAGAATTTGGCTCCAAAATATGGCTCAGGCCTCGAAATTGGGATGTTTGTGATATTTTGAAAACTGCAGGGAGGGTTTGGGACAAATGTGACCAAACGCCGCTTTCAGTACTTGGTATATGTTGGGTATAAAAAAAGTCGTAATTTAAACTGCGAATACGTGCAGAGAGTCAAAACTTAGCTCCAAAATATGGCTCAGGCCTCGAAATTGGGATGTTTGGGATATTTTGAAAACTGCAGGGGGGATTGAGACAAATGTGACCAAACTCCGGTCTCAGTACTTGGCATATGTTGGGTATATAAAATCATAAATTCGAACAGCGAATACGTGCAGAGAGCCAGAATTTGGCTCCAAAATATGGCTCATGCCTCGAAATTGAGATGTTTGGGATATTTTGAAAACTGCAGGGAGGTTTGGGACAAATGTGACCAAACGCCACTTTCAGTACTTGGCATATGTTGGATATAAAAAGTCGTAATTTCAAACTGCGAACACGTGCAGAGAGCCAGAATTTGGCTCCAAAATATGGCTCAGGCCTCAAAATTGGGATATTGGGGATATTTCGAAAACTGCAGGGGAGTTTGTGCGAAATGTGACTCACTGCCGCTTTCAGAACTTGGCATATGTTTGGTATAAAATCTCGTAATTTCAAACCGCGAATACGTGCATAGAGCCAGAATTTGGCTCCAAAATATGGCTCAGGCCTCGAAATTGGGATGTTTGTGATATTTTGAAAACTGCAGGGAGGGTTTGGGACAAATGTGACCAAACGCCGCTTTCAGTACTTGGTATATGTTGGGTATAAAAAAGTCGTAATTTCAAACTGCGAATACGTGCAGAGAGCCAGAACTTGGCTCCAAAATATGGCTCAGGCCTCGAAAGTTGGATGTTTGGCATATTTTGAAAACTGCAGGGGAGTTTGTGCAAAATGTGACTCACTGCCGCTTTCAGTACTTGGCATATGTTGGGTATAAAAAGTCGTAATATCAAACTGCGAATGCTTGCAGGGAGCCAAAAATTGGCTCCAAAATATTGCTCAGGCCTCGAAATTGGGATATTTGGGATATTTTGAAAACTGCAGGGGAGTTTGTGCAAAATGTGACTCACTGCTGCTTTCAGTACTTGGCATATGTTTGGTATAAAAAGTCGCAATTTCAAACTGCGAATACGTGCAGAGAGCCAGAATTTGGCTCCAAAATATGACTCAGGCGTCGAAATTGTAATATTTGGGATATTTCGAAAACTGCAGGGGAGTTTGTGCGAAATGTGACTCACTGCCGCTTTCAGGACTTGGCATATGTTGGGTAAAAAATTTCGTAATTTCAAACTGCGAATACGTGCATATAGCCAGAATTTTGCTCCAAAATATGGCTCAGGCCTCGAAATTGGGATGTTTGGGATATTTTGAAAACTGCAGGGGGGGTTTGGGACAAATGTGACCAAACGCCGCGTTCAGTACTGGGCATATGTTGGGTATAAAAATCGTAATATTAAACTGCGAATACGTGGAGAGAGACAGAATTTGGCTCCATAATATGGCTCAGGCCTTGATATTGGGATATTTGGGATATTTCGAAAACTGCAGGGGAGTTTGTGCAAAATTTGACTTACTGCCGCTTTCAGGACTTGGCATGTTGGGTATAAAAAGTCGTAATTTCAAACTGCGAATACGTGCATAGAGCCAGAATTTGACTCAAAAATATTGCTCTGTCCTCGAAATTGGGATTTTTGGGATATTTTAAAAACTCCAGGGGGGGTTTGGGACCAATATGACCAAACGCCGCTTTCAGAACTTGGCATATGTTGGGTATAAAAAGTCGTAATTTCAAACAGCGAATACGTGCAGAGAGCTTGAATTTGGCTCCAAAATATGGCTCATGCCTCGAAAGTGGGATGTTTGGGATATTTTGAAAACTGCAGGGGAGTTTGTGCAAAATGTGACTCACTGCCGCTTTCAGTACTCGGAATATGTTGGGTATAAAAAGTCGTAATATCAAACTGCGAATACTTGCAGAGAGCCAAAATTTGGCTCCAAAATATTGCTCAGGCCTCGAAATTAGGATATTTGGGATATTTTGAAAACTGCAGGGGAGTTTGTGCAAAATGTGACTCACTGCTGCTTTCAGTACTTGGCATATGTTGGGTTTAAAAAGTCGTAATTTCAATCTGCGAATACGTGCATAGAGCCAGAATTTTGCTCCAAAATATGGTTCAGGCCTCGAAATGCGGATGTTTGGGATATTTTGAAAACTGCAGGGGGGGGATTGGGACAAATGTGACCAAACGCCGCGTTCAGTACTAGGCATATGTTGGGTATAAAATGTCGTAATTTCAAACAACGAATACGTGCATAGAGCCTGAATTTGGCTCCAAAACTTGACTTATGCCTCGAATTAGGAATGTTTGGGATATTTTGAAAACTACAGAGGGGGGGGGGGGGGTTTGGGACAAATGTGACCAAATGCCGCGTTCAGTACTTGTTATATGTTGGGTATAAAAAAGTCGTAATTTCAAAATGCGAATACGTGCAGAGAGCCAGAATTTGGCTCCAAAATATTGCTCAGTCCTCGAAATTGGGATGTTTGGGATATTTTGAAAACTGCAGGGGGTTTTGGGACAAATTTGACCAAACGTTGCTTTAAGAACTTGGCATATGTTTGGTATAAAAAGTCGTAATTTCAAACTGCGAATACGTGCAGAGAGCTTGAATTTGGCTCCAAAATATGGCTCAGGCCTCGAAAGTGGGATGCTTGGAATATTTTGAAAACTGCAGGGGAGTTTGTGCAAAATGTGACTCACTGCTGCTCTCAGTACTTGGCATATGTTGGGTATAAAATTCGTAATTTCAAACTGCGAATACGTGCAGAAAGCAAGAATTTGGCTCCAAAATATGGCTCAGGCGTCGAAATTGGGATGTTTGAGATATTTTGAAAACTGCAGTGAGGTTTTGGGACAAATATGACCAAGCGTCGCTTTCAGTACTTAGCATATGTTGTGTATATAAAGTTGTAATTTCAAACTGAGAATACGTGCAGAGAGCCAGAATTTGGCTCCAACATATGGATCAGGCCTCAAAATTGGGATATTTTGGATATTTTGAAAACTGCACGGGAGTTTGTGTGAAATGTGACTCACTGCCGCTTTCAGGACTTGGCATATGTTGCGTATAAAATGTCGTAATTTCAAACCGCGAATACGTGCAAAGTACCAGAATTTGGCTCCATTATATTGCTCAGGCCTCGAAATTGGGATGTTTGGGATATTTTGAAAACTGCAGGGAGGGTTTGGGACAAATGTGACCAAACGCCTCTTTCAATACTTGGCATATATTGGGCATAAAAAAGTCGTAATTTCAAACTGCGAATACGTGCAGAGAGCCAGAATTTGGCTTCCAAATATTGCTCTGTCCTCGAAATTGGGATGTTTGGGATATTTTGAAAACTCCAGGGGGGTTTGGGACCAATATGACCAAACGCCGCTTTCAGAACTTGGCATATGTTGGGTATAAAAAGTCGTAATTTCAAACTGCGAATACGTGCAGAGAGCTTGAATTTGGCTCCAAAATATGGCTCAGGCCTCGAAAGTGGGATGTTTGGGATATTTTGAAAACTGCAGGTGAGTTTGTGCAAAATGTGACTCACTGCCGTTTTCAGTACTTGGCATATGTTGGGTATAAAAATTCGTAATATGAAACTGCGAATACTTGCAGAGAGCCAAAATTTGGCTCCAAAATATTGCTCAGGCCTCGAAATTGGGATATTTGGGATATTTTGAAAACAGCAGGGGAGTTTGTGCAAAATGTGACTCACTGCTTCTTTCAGTACTTGGCATATGTTGGGTATAAAAAGTCGTAATTTCAAACTGCGAATACGTGCAGAGAGCCAGAATTTGGCTCCAAAATATGGCTCAGGCGTCGAAATTGGGATGTTTGTGATATTTTGAAAACTGCAGGGAGGGTTTGGGACAAATGTGACCAAACGCTGCTTTCAGTACTTGGTATATGTTGGGTATAAAAAAGTCGTAATTTAAACTGCGAATACGTGCAGAGAGCCAAAACTTGGCTCCAAAATATGGCTCAGGCCTCGAAATTGGGATGTTTGGGATATTTTGAAAACTGCAGGGGGGATTGAGACATATGTGACCAAACGCCGCTTTCAGTACTTGGCATATGTTGGGTATATAAATTCATAAATTCAAACTGCGAATACCTGCAGAGAGCCAGAATTTGGCTCCAAAATATGGCTCATGCCTCGAAATTGAGATGTTTGGGATATTTTGAAAACTGCAGGGAGGTTTGGGACAAATGTGACCAAACGCCACTTAAAGCACTTGGCATATGTTGGGTATAAAAAGTCGTAATTTCAAACTGCGAATACGTGCAGAGAGCCAGAACTTGGCTCCAAATTATGGCTCAGGCCTCGAAAGTTGGATGTTTGGCATATTTTGAAAACTGCAGGGGAGTTTGTGCAAAATGTGACTCACTGCCGCTTTCAGTACTTGGCATATGTTGGGTATAAAAAGTCGTAATATCAAACTGCGAATACGTGCAGGGAGCCAAAATTTGGCTCCAAAATATTGCTCAGGCCTCGAAATTGGGATATTTGGGATATTTTGAAAACTGCAGGGGAGTTTGTGCAAAATGTGACTCACTGCTGCTTTCAGTACTTGGCATATGTTTGGTATAAAAAGTCGTAATTTCAAACTGCGAATACGTGCAGAGAGCCTGAATTTGGCTCCAAAATATGGCTCAGGCGTCGAAATTGTAATATTTGGGATATTTCGAAAACTGCAAGGGAGTTTGTGCAAAATGTGACTCACTGCCGCTTTCAGGAATTGGCATATGTTGGGTATAAAAAGTCGTAATTTCAATCTGCGAATATGTGCATAGAGCCAGAATTTGGCTCCAAAATATGGCTCATGCCTCGAAATTGGGCTGTTTGGGATATTTTTAAAACTGCAGGGAGGTTTGGGACAAATGTGACCAAACGCCACTTTCAGTACTTGGCATATGTTGGGTATAAAAAGTCGTAATTTCAAACTGCGAATATGTGCCGAGAGCCAGAATTTGGCTCAAAAATATGGCTCATGCCTCAAAATTGGGATGTTTGGGATATTTTGAAAACTGCAGGGGGGATTGAGACATATGTGACCAAACGCCGCTTTCAGTACTTGGCATATGTTGGGTATATAAATTCATAAATTCAAACTGCGAATACCTGCAGAGAGCCAGAATTTGGCTCCAAAATATGGCTCATGCCTCGAAATTGAGATGTTTGGGATATTTTGAAAACTGCAGGGAGGTTTGGGACAAATGTGACCAAACGCCACTTAAAGCACTTGGCATATGTTGGGTATAAAAAGTCGTAATTTCAAACTGCGAATACGTGCAGAGAGCCAGAACTTGGCTCCAAATTATGGCTCAGGCCTCGAAAGTTGGATGTTTGGCATATTTTGAAAACTGCAGGGGAGTTTGTGCAAAATGTGACTCACTGCCGCTTTCAGTACTTGGCATATGTTGGGTATAAAAAGTCGTAATATCAAACTGCGAATACGTGCAGGGAGCCAAAATTTGGCTCCAAAATATTGCTCAGGCCTCGAAATTGGGATATTTGGGATATTTTGAAAACTGCAGGGGAGTTTGTGCAAAATGTGACTCACTGCTGCTTTCAGTACTTGGCATATGTTTGGTATAAAAAGTCGTAATTTCAAACTGCGAATACGTGCAGAGAGCCAGAATTTGGCTCCAAAATATGGCTCAGGCGTCGAAATTGTAATATTTGGGATATTTCGAAAACTGCAAGGGAGTTTGTGCAAAATGTGACTCACTGCCGCTTTCAGGAATTGGCATATGTTGGGTATAAAAAGTCGTAATTTCAATCTGCGAATATGTGCATAGAGCCAGAATTTGGCTCCAAAATATGGCTCATGCCTCGAAATTGGGCTGTTTGGGATATTTTTAAAACTGCAGGGAGGTTTGGGACAAATGTGACCAAACGCCACTTTCAGTACTTGGCATATGTTGGGTATAAAAAGTCGTAATTTCAAACTGCGAATATGTGCCGAGAGCCAGAATTTGGCTCAAAATTATGGCTCATGCCTCAAAATTGGGATATTTGGAATATTTCGAAAACTGCAGGGGAGTTTGTGCGAAATGTGACTCACTGCCGCTTTCAGGACTTGGCATATGTTGGGTAAAAAATGTCGTAATTTCAAACTGCGAATACGTGCATAGAGCCAGAATTTTGCTCCAAAATATGGCTCAGGCCTCGAAATTGGGATGTTTGGGATATTTTGAAAACTGCAGGGGGGGCTTGGGACAAATGTGACCAAACGCCGCGTTCAGTACTGGGCATATGTTGGGTATAAAAATCGTAATATTAAACTGCGAATACCTGGAGAGAGCCAGATTTTGGCTCCATAATATGGCTCAGGCCTTGATATTGGGATATTTGGGATATTTCGAAAACTGCAGGGGAGTTTGTACCAAATTTGACTTACTGCCGCTTTCAGGACTTGGCATATGTTGGGTATAAAAAGTCATAATTTCAAACTGCGAATACGTGCATAGAGCCAGAATTTGGCTCAAAAATATTGCTCTGTCCTCGAAATTGGGATTTTTGGGATATTTTAAAAACTCCAGGGGGGGTTTGGGACCAATATGACCAAACGCCGCTTTCAGAACTTGGCATATGTTGGGTATAAAAAGTCGTAATTTCAAACAGCGAATACGTGCAGAGAGCTTGAATTTGGCTCCAAAATATGGCTCATGCCTCGAAAGTGGGATGTTTGGGATATTTTGAAAACTGCAGGGGAGTTTGTGCAAAATGTGACTCACTGCCGCTTTCAGTACTTGGCATATGTTGGGTATAAAAAGTCGTAATATCAAACTGCGAATACTTGCAGAGAGCCAAAATTTGGCTCCAAAATATTGCTCAGGCCTCGAAATTGGGATATTTGGGATATTTTGAAAACTGCAGGGGAGTTTGTG
The DNA here is from genome assembly GCF_040958095.1 of Procambarus clarkii. NCBI lineage: Eukaryota > Metazoa > Arthropoda > Malacostraca > Decapoda > Cambaridae > Procambarus > Procambarus clarkii. The sequence goes on from NC_091172.1 coordinate 3,799,839, forward strand.
CAAAATGTGACTCACTGCTGCTTTCAGTACTTGGCATATGTTGGGTATAAAAAGTCGTAATTTCAATCTGCGAATACGTGCATAGAGCCAGAATTTTGCTCCAAAATATGGTTCAGGCCTCGAAATGGGGATGTTTGGGATATTTTGAAAACTACAGAGGGGGGGGGTTTGGGACAAATGTGACCACACGCCGCGTTCAGTACTGGGCATATGTTGTTTATAAAATGACGTAATTTCAAACAACGAATACGTGCATAGAGCCAGAATTTGGCTCCAAAATTTGACTTAGGCCTCCAAATAGGGATGTTTGGGATATTTTGAAAACTACAGAGGGGGGGGGTTTGGGACAAATGTGACCAAATGCCGCGTTCAGTACTTGGCATATGTTGGGTATAAAAAAGTCGTAATTTCAAACTGCGAATACGTGCAGAGAGCCAGAATTTGGCTCCAAAATATTGCTCAGTCCTCTAAATTCGGATGTTTGGGATATTTTGAAAACTGCAGGGGGTTTTGGGACAAATTTGACCAAACGCCGCTTTCAGAACTTGGCATATGTTGGGTATAAAAAGTCGTAATTTCAAACTGCGAATACGTGCAGAGAGCTTGAATTTGGCTCCAAAATATGGCTCAGGCCTCGAAAGTGGGATGCTTGGGATATTTTGAAAACTGCAGGGGAGTTTGTGCAAAATGTGACTCACTGCTGCTCTCAGTACTTGGCATATGTTGGGTATAAAAAGTCGTAATTTCAAACTGCGAATACGTGCAGAGAGCAAGAATTTGGCTCCAAAATATGGCTCAGGTGTCGAAATTAGGATATTTGGGATATTTCGAAAACTGCAAGGGAGTTTGTGCAAAACGTGATTCACTGCCTCTTTCAGGACTTGGCATATTTTTGAATAAAGTCGTAATTTCAAACTGCGAATACGTGCAGAGAGCCAGAATTTGGCTCCAACATATGGATCAGGCCTCAAAATTAGGATATTTTGGATATTTTGAAAACTGCAGTGAGGTTTTGGGACAAATATGACCAAACGTCGCTTTCAGTACTTAGCATATGTTGGGTATATAAAGTCGTAATTTCAAACTGAGAATACGTGCAGAGAGCCAGAATTTGGCTCCAAAATATGGCTCAGGCCTCGAAATTGGAATGTTTTTGATATTTTGAAAACTGCAGGGGGGGTTTGGGACAAATGAGACCAAACGCCGCTTTCTGTACTTGGTATATGTTGGGTATAAAAAAGTCGTAATTTCAAACTGCGAATAAATGCAGAGAGCCAGAATTTAGCTCCAAAATATGGCTCAGGCCTCGAAATTGGGATGTTTATGATATTTTGAAAACTGCAGGGGGGATTGAGACAAATGTGACAAAACGCCGCTTTCAGTACTTGGAATATTGTGGGTATAAAAAAGTGGTAATTTCAAACTGCGAATACGTGCAGAGAGCCAGAATTTGGCTCCAAAATATGGCTCAGGCCTCAAAATTGGGATATTTATGATATATCAAAAACTGCAGGGGAGTTTTTTCGAAATGTGACTCACTGCCGCTTTCAGGACTTGGCATATGTTGGGTATAAAATGTCGTAATTTCAAACCGCGAATGCATGCATAGAGCCAGAATTTGGCTCCAAAATATTGCTCAAGCCTCGAAATTGGGATGTTTGGGATATTTTGAAAATTGCAGGGGGGGTTTGGGACAAATGTGACCAAACGCTGCTTTCAGTACTTGGCATATGTTGGACATAAAAAAGTCGTATTTTCAAACTGCGAATACGTGCAGAGAGCCAGAATTTGGCTCCAAAATATGGCTCATGTGTCGAAATTGGGATATTTGTGATATTTCGAAAACTGCAAGGGAGTTTGTGCTAAACGTGACTCACTGCATCTTTCAGGACTTGGCATATTTTTGAATAAAGTCGTAATTTCAAACTGCGAATACGTGCAGAGAGTCAGAATTTGGCTCCAAAATATGGCTCAGGCGTCGAAATTGGGATGTTTGAGATATTTTGAAAACTGCAGTGAGGTTTTGGGAAAAATATGACCAAACGTCGCTTTCAGTACTTGGCATATGTTGGGTATATAAAGTCGTAATTTCAAACTGAGAATACGTGCAGAGCCAGAATTTGGCTCCAACATATGGATCAGGCCTCAAAATTTGGATATTTTGGATATTTTGAAAACTGCAGGGGAGTTTGTGTGAAATGTGACTCACTGCCGCTTTCAGGACTTGGCATATGTTGCGTATAAAATGTCGTAATATCAAACCGCGAATACGTGCATAGAGCCAGAATTTGGCTCCATTATATTGCTCAGGCCTCGAAATTGGGATGTTTCGGATATTTTGAAAACTGCAAGGGGGGTTTGGGACAAATGTGACCAAACGCCGGTTTCTGTACTTGGCATATGTTGGGTATAAAAAAGTGGTAATTTCAAACTGCGAATACGTGCAGAGAGCCAGAAATTGGCTCCAAAATATGGATCAGGCCTCGAAATGGGGATGTTTGGGACATTTTGAAAACTGCAGGGGGTTTTGGGACAATTTTGACCAAACGCCGCTTTCAGAACTTGGCATATGTTGGGTATAAAAAGTCGTAATTTCAAACTGCGAATACGTGCAGAGAGATTGAATTTGGCTCCAAAATATGGCTCAGGCCTCGAAAGTGGGATGCTTGGGATATTTTGAAAACTGCAGGGGAGTTTGTGCAAAATGTGACTCACTGCTGCTCTCAGTACTTGGCATATGTTGGGTATAAAAAGTCGAAATTTCAAACTGCGAATACATGCAGAGAGCCAGAATTTGGCTCCAAAATATGGCTCAGGTGTCGAAATTGGGATATTTGGGATATTTCGAAAACTGCAAGGGAATTTGTGCAAAACGTGACTCACTGCCTCTTTCAGGACTTGGCATATTTTTGAATAAAGTCGTAATTTCAAACTGCGAATACGTGCAGAGAGCCAGAATTTGGCTCCAAAATATGGCTCAGGCCTCGTAATTAACATATTTGGGATATTTTGAAAGCTGCAGGGGAGTTTGTGCAAAATGTGACTCACTGCTGCTTTCAGTACTTGGCATATGTTGGGTATATAAAGTCGTAATTTCAAACTGCGATTACGTGCAGAGAGCCCGAATTTGGCTCCAAAATATGGCTCAGGCGTCGAAATTGGGATATTTGGGATATTTTGAAAACAGCAGGGGAAGTTTGTGCTAAATGTGACTCACTGCTGCTTTCAGTACTTTGCATATGTTGGGTATAAAAAGTCGTAATTTCAAACTGCGAATACGTGTGAAAGCCAGAATTTGGCTCAAAAATATGGCTCAGGCCTCGAAATTGGGATATTTGGGATATTTCGAAAACTGCATGGGAGTTTGTTCAAAATGTGACTCAAGGCCACATTCAGGACTTGGCATATGTTGGGTAAAAAAATCGTAATTTCAAACTGCGAATACGTGCATAGAGCCAGAAATTGGCTCCAAAACATGTCTCAGTCCTCAAAATTGGGATGTTTGGGATAGTTTGAAAACTGCAGGAGGGATTGAGACAAATGTGACCAAACGCCACTTTCAGTATTTGGCATATGTTGGGTATAAAAAAGGCGTAATTTCAAACTGCGAATACGTGCAGAGAGCCAGAATTTGATCCAAAATATGGCTCAGACCTCGAAATTGAGATATTTGGGATATTTCGAAAACTGCAGAGGTGTTTGTGCAAAATGTGACTGACTGCCGCTTTCAGGACTTGGCATATGTTGGGTATAAAAAGTCGTAATTTCAAACTGCAAATACGTGCATAGAGCCAGAATTTGGCTCCAAAATATTGCTCAGTCCTCGAAATTAGCATGTTTGGGATATTTTGAAAACTGCAGGGGGGTTTGGGACAAATATGACCAAACGCCGCTTTCAGAACCTGGCATATGTTGGGTATAAAAAGTCGTAATTTCAAACTGCGAATACGTGCAGAGAGCTTGAATTTGGATCCAAAATATGGCTCAGGCCTCGAAAGTGGGATGTTTGGGATATTTTGAAAACTGCAGGGGAGTTTGTGCAAAATGTGACTCACTGCCGCTTTCAAGACTTGGCATATGTTGGGTATAAAATGTCGTAATTTCACACTGCGAATACGTGCAGATAGCGAGAATTTGGCTACAAAATATGGCTCAGGCCTTGAAATTGGGATGTTTGGGATATTTTGAAAACTGCAGGGGAGTTTGTGCAAAATGTGACTCACTGATGCTTTCAGTACTTGGCATATGTTGGGAATAAAAATCGTAATATCAAAATGCGAATACGTGCAAAGAGTCAGAATTTGGCTCAAAAATAATGCTCAGTCCTCGAAATTGGTATGTTTGGGATATTTTGAAAACTGCAGGAGGGTTTGGGACAAATATGACCAAACGCCGCTTTAAGAACTTGGCATATGTTTGGTATAAAAATTCGTACTTTCAAACTGCGAATACGTGCAGAGAGCTTGAATTTAGCTCCAAAATGTGGCTCAGGCCTCGAAAGTGGGATGTTTGGGATATTTTGAAAACTGCAGGGGAGTTTGTGCTAAATGTGACTCACTGCTGCTATCAGTACTTGGCATATGTTGGGTATAAAAAGTCGTAATTTCAAACTGCGAATACGTGCAGAGAGCCAGAATTTGACTCCAAAATTTGGCTCAGGTGTCGAAATTGGGATATTTGGGATATTTCGTAAACTGAAAAGGAGTTTGTGCAAAATGTGACTCACTGCAGCTTTCAGGACTTGGCATATGTTGCGTATAAAAAGACGTAATTTCAAACTGCGAATACGTGCAGAGAGCCAGAATTTGGCTCCAAAATATGGCTAAGGTGTCGAAATTGGGATATTTGGGATATTTCGAAAACTGCAAGGGAGTTTGTGCAAAATGTGACTCACTGCCGCTTTCAGGACTTGGGAAATGTTGGGTTTAAAAAGTCGCAATATCAAACTGTGAATTCGTGCATAGAGCCAAACGTTGGCTCCAAAATATGGCTCAGGTCTCGATATTGAGATATTTGGGATATTTTGAAAACTGCAGGGAGGTTTAGGACAAATGTGACCAAACGCCGCTTTCAGTACTTGGCATATGTTGGGTATAAAAAAGTCGTAATTTTAAACTGCGAATACGTGCAGAGAGCCAGAATTTGGCTCCAAAATATGGCTCAGGAATCGTAATTGGGATATTTGTGATATTTTGAAAACTGCAGGGGAGTTTGTGCTAAATGTGACTCACTGCTGCTTTCAGTACTTGGCATATGATGGTTATAAAAAGTCGTAATTTCAAACTGCGAAAACGTGCAGAGAGCTTGAATTTGGGTCCAAAATTTGGCTCAGGCCACGAAATTGGGATATTGGGGATATTTTGAAAACTGCAGGGGAGTTTGTGCTAAATGTGACTCACTGCTGCTTTCAGTACTTGGCATATGTTGCGTCTAAAATGTCGTAATTTCAAACCGCGAATACGTGCAGAGACCCAGAATTCGGCTCCAAATTATGGCTCAGGCCTCGAAATTGGGATATTTGGGATGTTTCGAAAACTGCAGGAGAGTTTGTGTGAAATGTGACTCACTGGCTCTTTCAGTACTTGGCATATGTTGCGTCTAAAATGTCGTAATTTCAAACCGCGAATACGTGCATAGAGCCAGAATTTGGCTCCAAAATGTGACTCAGGCCTCGATATTGTGTTGTTTGGGATATTTTGAAGACTGCAGGAAGGTTTGGGACAAATGTAACCAAACGCCGCATTCAGTACTTGGCATATGTTGGGTATAAAAAATTCGTAATTTCAAACTGCGAATACCTGCAGAGAGCCAGAATTTGGCTCCAAAATATGGCTCAGGCCTCGTAATTGCGATATTTAGGATATTTCGAAAACTGCAGGGGAGTTTGTACAAGATATGACTCACTGCCGCTTTCAGGACTTGGCATATGTTGGGTATAAAAATTCGTAACTTCAAACTGGGAATACGTGCATAGATCCAGAATTTGGCTCCAAAATATTGCTCAATCCTCGAAATTGGGATGTTTGGGATATTTTGAGAACTGCAGGGTGGTTTTTGACAAATATGACCAAACGCCGCTTTCAGAACTTGGCATATGTTGGGTATAAAAAGTCGTAATTTCAAACTGCGAATACGTGAAGAGAGCTTGAATTTGGATCCAAAATATGGCTCAGGCCTCGAAAGTGGGATGTTTGGGATAGTTTTAAACTGCAGGGAAGTTTGTGCTAAATGTGATTCACTGCTGCTTTCAGGACTTGGCATATGTTGGGTATAAAAATTCGTAACTTCAAACTGGGAATACGTGCATAGAGCCAGAATTTGGCTCAAAAGTATCGCTCAGTCCTCGAAATTGGGATGTTTGGGATATTTTGAAAACTGCAGGAGGGTTTGGGACAAATATGACCAAACGCCGCTTTAAGAACTTGGCATATGTTTGGTATAGAAAGGCGTAATTTCAAACTGCGAATACGTGCAGAGAGCTTGAATTTGGCTCCAAAATATGGCTCAGGCCTCGAAAGTGGGATGTTTTGGATATTTTGAAAACTGCAGGGGAGTTTGTGCTAAATGTGACTCACTGCTGCTATCAGTACATGGCATATGTTGGGTAAAAAAAGTCGTAATTTCAAACTGCGAATACGTGCACAGAGCCAGAATTTGGCTCCAAAATATGGCTCAGGCCTCGTAATTAAGATATTTGGGATATTTTGAAAACTGCAGGGGAGTTTGTGCAAAATGTGACTCACTGCCGCTTTTAGGACTTGGCATATGTTATGTATAAAATGTCGTAATTTCAAACTGCGAATACGTGCATAGAGCCAGAATTTGGCTCCAAAATATTGTTTAGTCTTCGAAATTGGGATGTTTGGGATATTTTGAAAACTGCAGGAGGGTTTGGGACAAATATGACCAAACGCCGCTTTCAGAACTTGGTATATGTTGGGTATAAAAAGTCGTAATTTCAAACTGCGAAAACCTGCATAGAGTCAGAATTTGGCTCCAAAATATTGCTCAGTCTCGAAATTGGGATGTTTAGGATATTTTGAAAACTGCAGGGGGGATTGGGACAAATGTGACTAAACGCCGCTTTCAGGACTTCACATATGCTGAGTATAAAATTTGCAATTTCAAACTGCGAATACGTGCAGAGACCCAGAATTTGGCTCCAAATTATGGCTCAGGCCTCGAAATTGGGATATTTGGGATGTTTCGAAAACTGCAGGAGAGTTTGTGTGAAATGTGACTCACTGCCGCTTTCAGGACTTGGCATATGTTGCGTCTAAAATGTCGTAATTTCAAACCGCGAATACGTGCATAGAGCCAGAATTTGGCTCCATAATATTGCTCAGGCCTCGAAATTGGGATATTTGGGATATTTTGAAAACTGCAGTGCAGTTTGTGCGAAATGTGACTCACTGCCGCTTTCAGGACACGGCATATGTTGGGTATAAAATCTCGTAATTTCAAACCGCGAATACGTGCATAGAGCCAGAATTTGGCTCCAAAATGTGGCTCAGGCCTCGATATTGTGTTGTTTGGGATATTTTGAAAACTGCAGGGAGGTTTGGGACAAATGTAACCAAACGCCGCATTCAGTACTTGGCATATGTTGGGTATAAAAAATCCGTAATTTCAAACTGCGAATACCTGCAGAGAGCGAGAATTTGGCTCCAAAATATGGCTCAGGCCTCGAAATTGCGAAATTTAGGATATTTCGAAAACTGCAGGGGAGTTTGTACAAAATATGACTCACTGCCGCTTTCAGGACTTGGCATATGTTGGGTATAAAAAGTCGTAACTTCAAACTGGGAATACGTGCATAGATCCAGAATTTGGCTCCAAAATATTGCTCAATCCTCGAAATTGGGATGTTTGGGATATTTTGAGAACTGCAGGGTGGTTTGGGACAAATATGACCAAAAGCCGCTTTCAGAACTTGGCATATGTTGGGTATAAAAAGTCGTAATTTCAAACTGCAAAAACGTGCAGAGAGCTTTAATTTTGCTCAAAAATATGGCACAAGCCGCGAAAGTGGGATGTTTGGGATATTTTGAAAACTGCAGGGGAGTTTGTGCAAAATGTGACTCACTGCTGCTTTCAGTACTTGGCATATGTTGGGTATAAAAAGTCGTAATTTCAAACTGCAAATACGTGCAGAGAGTTAGAATTTGGCTCCAAAATATGGCTCAGGTGTAGAAATTGGGATATTTGGGATATTTTGAAAACTGCAGGGGAGTTTGTGCAAAATGTGACTCACTGATGCTTTCAGGACTTGGCATATTTTGGGTACAAAAAGTCGTAATTTCAAACTGCGAATACGTGCAGAGAGACAGAATTTGGCTCCAAAATATGTCTCAGGCCCCGATATTGAGATATTTGGGATATTTTGAAAACTGCAGGGGGGGATTATGACAAATGTGACCAAACGCCGCTTTCAGTACCTGGCATATGTTAGGTATAAAAAAGTGGTAATTTCAAACTGCGAATACGTGCAGAGAGCCAGAATTTGGCTCCAAAATATGGATCAGGCCTCAAAATTTGGATATTTGGGATATTTCGAAAACTGCAGGGGAGTTTGTGCGAAATGTGACTCACTGCCGCTTTCAGGACTTGGCATATGTTATGTATAAAATGTCGAAATTTCAAACCGCGAATACGTGCATAGAGCCAGATTTTGTATCCAAAATATTGCTCATGCCTCGAGATTGGGATGTGTGGGATATTTTGAAAACTGCAGGAGGGTTTGGTACAAATATGACCAAACGCCGCTTTAAGAACTTGGCATATGTTTGGTATAAAAATTCGTAATTTCAAACTGCGAATACGTGCAGAGAGCTTGAATTTGGCTCCAAAATATGGCTCAGGCCTCGAAAGTGGGATGTTTGGGATATTTTGAAAACTGCATGGGAGTTTGTGCAAAAATGTGACTCACTGCTGCTTTCAGTACTTGGCATATGTTGGGTATAAAAAGTCGTAATTTCAAACTGCGAATACGTGCAGAGAGCCAGAATTTGGCTCCAAAATATGGCTCAGGTGTCGAAATTGGGATATTAGGGATATTTTGAAAACTGCAGGGGAGTTTGTTCTAAATGTGAGTCACTGCTGCTATCAGTACTTGGCATATGTTGGGTATAAAAAGTCGTATTTTCAAACTGCGAATACGTGCAGAGAGCCAGAATTTGGCTCCAAAATATGGCTCAGGGGTCGAAATTGGGATATTTGGGATATTTTGAAAACTGCAGGCGAATTTGTGCAAAATGTGTCTCACTGCTACTCTCAGTACTTGGCATATGTTGGGTATAAAAAGTCGTAATTTCAAACTGCGAATACGTGCAGAGAGCCAGAATTTGGCTCCAAAATATGGCTCAGGCCATGAAATTAGGATGTTTGGGATATTTTGACAACTGCAGGGAGGTTTGGGACAAATATGACCAAACGCCGCTTTCAGTACTTGGCATATGTTTGGCATATAAAGTCGTAATTTCAAACTGCGAGTACGTGCAGAGAGCCAGAATTTGGCTCCAAAGTATGGTTCAGGCCTCGAAATTAGGTTGTTTTGGATATTTTGAAAACTGCAGGGAGATTTGGGACACATGTAACCAAACGCCGCTTTCAGTACTTGGCATATGTTGGGTATAAAAAGTCGTAATTTCAAACTGCGAATACGTGCAGAGACCCAGAATTTGGCTCCAAATTATGGCTCAGGCCTCGAAATTTGGATGTTTGGGATATTTTGAAAACTGCTGGAGGGATTGAGACAAATGTGACCAAATGCCGCTTTCAGTACTTGGCATATGTTGGGAATAAAAAAGTAGTAATTTCAAACTGCGAATACATGCAGAGAGCCAGAATTTGATCCAAAATATGGCTCAGGCCTAGAAATTGGGATATTTAGTAGATTTCGAACCCTGCAGGGGAGTTTGTGCAATATGTGACTCACTGCCGCTTTCAGTACCTGGCATATGTTGGGTATAAAAAAGTAATTTCAAACTGCGAATACGTGCAGAGAGCCAGAATTTGGCTCCAAAATATGGATCAGGCCTCAAAATTGGGATATTTGGGATATTTCAAAAACTGCAGGGGAGTTTGTGCGAAATGTGACTCACTGCCGCTTTCAGGACTTGGCTTATGTTATGTATAAAATGTCGAAATTTCAAACCGCGAATACGTGCATAGAGCCAGAATTTGGATCCAAAATATTGCTCATGCCTCGAGATTGGGATGTTTGGGATATTTTGAAAACTGCAGTGGGGGTTTGGGACAAATGTGACCAAACGCCGCTCTCAGTACTTGGCATATGTTGGGCATAAAAAAGTCGTAATTTCAAACTGCGAATACGTGCAGAGAGCCAGAATTTGGCTCCAAAATATTGCTCAGGCCTCGAAATTTGGATATTTGGGATATTTCGTAAACTGCAGGGGAGTTTGTGCGAAATGTGACTCACTGCCACTCTCAGTACTTGGCATATGTTGGGTAAAAAATGTCGTAATTTCAAACTGCGAATACGTGCATAGAGCCAGATTTTGGCTCCAAAATATGGCTAAGGCCTCGAAATTGGGATGTTTGGGATATTTTGAAATCTGCAGGGGGGGTTTGGGACAAATGTTACCAAACGCCGCTTTCAGTACTTGGCATATATTGGGTATAAAAAATTCGTTATTTCATACTGCGAATACGTGCAGAGAGCCAGAGTTTGGCTGCAAAATATGGCTCAGGCCTCGAAATTGGGATGTTTGGGATATTTCGAAAACTGCAGGGGAGTTTGTGCGAAATGTGACTCACTGCCGCTTTCAGGACTTGGCATATGTTGGGTATAAAAATCGTAATATCAAAATGCGAATACGTGCATAGAGCCAGAATTTGGCTCCAAAATATTGCTCAGTCCTCGAAATTGGGATGTTTGGGATATTTTGAAAACTGCAGGCGGGTTTGGGACAAATATGACCAAACGCCGCTTTCAGTACTTGGCATATGTTGGGTATAATAAAGTGATGTGGAAAGCATGGGGGATTTTTTTTATATTGCAGAATGGTGACTGGGGCTAGTGCGTGATGCTTTCCTACTAATCCAAACCCACTCAGATGCACCTGCTATATTTAGATCAACAACACTGCTGATCTATGATTCATCCAGTGTCTAATGTCACTTAGTGGAGAGATTTAGCAAGAGGTCAGCAGCAGATCAACTTTTTCTAAATACCATGTTGGCGATCACGCCAAACAATGAGGGTGAAAAAAAAATCATTTGCTGAGAGATTGCAATTCAGTAGAACTCCATTCACACTGACTGATGCCAAAATCTAGTACATCCATATCAGCCTGGATAGCTCCAGGGAGCCTCTGGCTCTCGCCAAGTAAATGAGGTTTCATTACATTCATTTTCTTTTTAACCTGTCTGTAAGACATTGTTTTCTACAGAAAAAATAATAACTATTTGGTATTTTTGAACATCATTCTCATAAATTTCTGCTCTGTTTAATTGAAGCCTTTTTTTTCAGCCATCCAACTATTATGAAGCCAAATGAGCTACGTAACAGCAATCCACGATTAGCAGAACTCACTGCCAAACAGGTAAGTGGGAGGGATGAGGTTTGATGCAAATGACAGATAAGGACAAACTTTAAAAGGATTCAGTATAAGTAGACAAATAAACACACAATTTAACAGGAGCATCTCTAAGCAGTAGCGTATATACTAAGCCTACAAACATCGGATTATGAATAAACAGTAGGAGTGAGTGCTCCCAAAGACACAAAGCCAGTGTTCTAAACACTTATATTCGTCGAGCCCTTACCCACTGTTCAGAATGGAGCAACGTGAGTAGGAAGTTTGAAAGTTAACTGAAGTGTTGGTGAACAATGGATATAGCAACAAAGAAATAAACGCGACATAAGATGACACCTGGACCAATTACAATCCTGAGCCTAGAACGGAAACCACAACACCTCCAATAATATTATATTACAAATCGGATTTGGAAGGAAGGATTGGGCTACAGGAAGGATTGGGCTACAGGAAGGATTGGTCTACAGGAAGGATTGGGCTACAAGAAGGATTGGGCTACAGGAAAGATTGGGCTACAGGAAGGATTGAGCTACATCTCCAAATGTATATTTGCTAGATAATTTGGCACTAAAAACAAAACGCATATATTATTGTTTAGACTAAATCCGCTACTCATTACTTTCCTGAAGTTGTCGTATATACACTACAAAATCTGCGTGTAAATCACGACAATTAACACGTGATGAAAATGTGACAGTGTCAGACCACGAAGGAAGAATTGAAACAGGAATTTCCTTAAGTATTTTCGTAATTAATAATACATCTTCAGAAGGGTGTTTCAAGTCTTCCTTCGAGGTCTGACACTGTCACTACAGAACATGAATGTATTTACACGTTGCATCAATGAATAATGAGAACAATCATTATATGGATGGCGTAATAATAGGGGAGCATTAGCGCCTCTGGTGGTCACATGCTTAGCTGTATTAGAGGTTGACAGTTTAGATATTATGGTGAAGTAAGGGTGAGTGGCGCGCCTGGGAATCCCACTTCTTAACGTGTGGCTCATTTGTCGACCAGCCGCCGCCTGGCAAGGGTCACGTTGATTACCAGTGAGCAAAAAATAAATGTGTTACAGATATCATTATTCAATCATAATATAGAAAGGATTGTTCGGGGTGTGTACTTCATGTTGTTATTCGTTATTATTTCGTATATTATATGTATTTAGACAAAATATAGAGGTGATTGTCAGGTGGCAGCCATAGGTGTACCTGCTAGTTAAGTCATTAGTGCGCTTGTGGTGGCCTTAATAGCCATGCCAGTAGTTAGCCAGCAATCTTAAGGTTATCTTGAGATGATTTCGGGGCTTAGCGTCCCCCGCGGCCCTGTCCTCGACCAGGCCTTCTTTTTCTTACACATCCCCAGGAAGCAGCCCATAGCAGCTGTCTAACTCCCAGGAACTTATTTACTGATAGGTAAACAGGGTCATCAGAATGAAAGAAAGTTCCCATTTGTTTCAGCCTCCACCGGGGATCAAACCCGGAACCTCAGGATTACGAATCCGAAGCGCTGTCCACTCGGCTATCAGGCCCCTTAAAACAACCCAAAGAGAAATCTTCGACATATTTTGATGAAAATCTGAATGAAACGAAAAATGTTGGCCACAGATTGTGTGAAGATGGTGGAGGGGGGGGGGGGATTGAGGGGGTGCAGGTTAGTATGATGAGCATGATTCAGAATGATGGAAGGAGAATGGCTCGTATGATGAATTGACCTAAGGGCCACCATCTACAGTGGCCTCGACGGGGACAAGACGGCGGCGCCTTGTCAAAGTTCAGCCTTCCTACTCCCCCCCCCCTTATTTTATTGAGGATTTGTCTTGTGTATATTGGGAACAAGAGGAATGACTCGGCATTTCAGACTTGAGTGGTTAAGCGGGTTCATTGGTTAATAATCCTTTGAGGGAAACAACACCCCTATTGTCTGTGTTACATTGTGGCTTATTGAGCTTGAAGCTGTTGTCCAGCCTGTCTGTGTCAAATATGACATTTTAGAGAAGTGGTCTGTATTAATGACCTCCAACTTGGTCAGTATTACAAAGGCCTCGGCTGTTATTTATTTATATAACTACAAGTTATATTGGGTTTCTGATCAACTCGTCCTCTTAAAACTAACGTCACTTTTGGCTGGTATGCGCGGCGCTATGGCCAAATTTGGACGTAATTTGAAATGAAATCGACTCACAAAAGTGACGCACTGTTCCGTTTTCTGTTTGAGTCGTCCGGCTTACTCGGCAAACTTAGAAGAGGATTCTTTCCATTAACATTTTTCATAACGTTTTGAAACTTTATGAGAATTTCCTGCCCACCTAACCTATCAGAGGACCCTTAACTTATTGTTGTTGACAAAAAAAATCCCAAATTTATTTTCATTTTGTTTTCATTTTCAAATTATGTCCATATTCGGCCATACGGGTAAACGGCCAAAAGCGACGCTATTTTTAAGAGGACAGGTGACAAGGAGTACATAGCCCTATGTGTTTACATTCTTGTAAAGCAACTAGTACGCATAGGACTTCGGGCAGGTCCTTAATTTAACAGATAATATTAAGTAGGTAATTTCTAGGAAAATTTATAGGCTAATCTATCTAAATCTATAACAATTTAAACTTTTATAGTGTTAGTCCTTCAAAGATTCGAGGTAGTGACAGTTGAACAAGTTCTGGCATGATTGTTGTTGCTGTCTTGAACTTTATCCAAAGCGGAAAATCATTGATGTGTTTTTGAAGTGAGGTTTCCATATTAGGACACAGTAGGCCAGATGTGGCCACAAGAGACTCTTACAGTTCAATATTCAATGTTGTTCGTTTAAGTCAATGATTCGTTTAACTATTCTTAAGGATTGTTTTCATATTAACCGTGAGTCCCAGATGTTTTTTGGCTGGTACATCATAACTCCTAGGTAATATTTACTTAAATTTACCAGAGGGCCACCATTTCTCCATGGTGCCATCTACGGCAACAAGAAGCCGGCGGTTTGTCGAAAGTTCCCCTACGGTTCCTGAGGAGTTTGTCAATCTGTATTTTGAGCGCGCAAACTGCTGCATTATGACATTAAAGGTAGTTTCAAAATATGTACACGGTGTCTTGTAGCTAAGCTAAAGGTGTCATATAATGTTCAGCAACAAGTCGCCCTAGATTGTTTAGTGTTAACGACTAGGACGATGGAGTGGTCATAGCAGGATAGCAATTGTGCAGATAAATGGGGAAGATAATTGCAGACGAGGAGTCACAATAACGGGGGCTGAAATATGTTGACCAAACCACACACTAGACAGTGAAGGGACGACTAGATAATTGTTTGTCGAATAGATGGAAGATGTTAATTGTTTGCATCTTGTTTACTCTGCGATGTAAAATGAATTCACCTGTAAATGGTCATTTTTGACAATGTAATCACTAGGCTTCTAGCGTTAGTTTAGTGCTCAGAGACCATATACTGTACTTAAGAGGTTTAAACATGTTATTTATATAATTTAGGCCAATAGACAGCTATATGAATTAATAATACACAGTACTTTTATCTAAGGTTAGCTAAAGGTTTGTTTTAGTGGAAGACCCTAATAAGGTAATGTGTTTCTATGTAACTTTAAAAGAACATTGATGCTTAACCATAGCCTCATGAGTCGGAGACAAAAATGTATTCCGTTAGGCTATTGCAGTCTTATCAGTCTTGCCTACTCGCTATTGTTGATACAATCTGTAATTAATCTCCATTGCAATTTCACCTATTCCAGTGATTGGTTCCAGTGTTCTTGAAATTCATACTTGTATTTTCCTACTCGATTGTATTTGAAATAAACTGTTTATACTTACCCTGGTGCTACATAGTCTAACTAGTTTGGTGCATTCTTTTGATAATTACTTATACTTGCCCTTAATATATGTAAAAAATATTATTTCAGGAGTGTGGCACGTGTGGACAAGTATTGGATCAGAGGAGTCAAGGTAAAGTTAACAACTAGTTCTGGGGAGGAGCGGGTGGAACTAGATGGACGTAGAAAACTAAACATTCTTGTTACACTAACACTTGGTTTGTGCCACGGAGAGGCTGCAGGATCCAGTAATTTCAGTAGAACACCGTTTTCAACTCCTTTTGACCATGCCGTAGCTCAGTCGATTACGGCAGCGTCTGGGATGCTCTCGGATGCAGGTTTGAATCCTCGTCCCGGCCCTTGTGGATTTGTACACTCTTGTTAGCAGGCTGAGAGCTTTTCTTTCCCATAGATTTATTTATAGAAGAGTTAGCAATAAGTCGGCTGGGTTTATTAACGTATGGTTTTTAGGTCCCATTTAGATTATGCTGTTCAGTTTTGATCGCCATGCTAAAGAAAGGACATAATTCACTAGAACACGTCAGTTAGGATGACAAAGTTAATTCCGCAAATTAGAAAGCTTCCGTATGAAGAGATGTTGGAAAAACCTTAACTGAATGAAAAACAAGTGGATGAATGGCATAACAATGAAGCTATTGATAAGGCTTTAAATGAAGATAAGTTCAGATTTAGGAAATACCTGGGTAAATACTGGTTTGGTAACTGGGTTGTGGATTTGTGGAACAAATTACTGGATCATGTGCAGACGACGAGTCACGTTAACGTGGCTGAAGTATGTTGACCAGACCACACACTAGAACGTGAAGGGACAACGACGTTTCGGTCCGGCCTGGACCATTCTCAAATCGATTGTGGATCATACTACTGGATCACGTATAAATAGGAAGTGCCACGTGCCGGACAATAGGCCATCTGCAGTTTCTTGACTTACGTTCTACTAGTTTACACTCAGAACGCGACTATCCAATCAGCTTACATCTGTATCCTCAATTGCTGCTAGGTGATCAAGGGCAAACATTTAACCTTGAATGTTTAATACAAACCAAATGATGGGTAGCAAAGATGTATGATAAGGTAAAAGCTGGGTGGCGAGGCAAGTTTTGGGGTAGTGAAGACTTAGAATATTGTTCAATGTGGGTGACAAAGACTTGCTGTGAAGAGTAGGTAAAGAATACATTGAGAGATAGGAGAATAATCTTAAGATTAGACTTGGACTGGCTGGCATATGCATTATATATCATTAATGCATATGCCAGGGGGGGGGGGGAGATCTCACCAAAGGCATAAACTGCTAGGTCAGGTCATCCACAAACCCATATCCAATGACTCCAAGGTCATGGGAAGCTTGACCTTCCCATGAAGTTGGAGGATTGTTGGTGGGTTTGTGGATTTGGAATGAGGGAAGAGGCGGGCTGGATGAGGCAGTTCATGTCTTGGGAAATATTTGTAATCATTTCATTTAGAGATGAGTGTGAGCAGAAATGACACGCTATAGTAGTCATTTATAGTGAAGATGATAATGTATTTTCCATATGAGAAAAAAATATGCGTGACGAAAACTTAAGTTGAGATATAAGTATGTTGTCAACAGCTCTACAATAAAAGATTTCGTTGTGGAGGAGATTCCAGCCCGAAAGGTCGGCCATCTTGACGCGCAGTTTGAACGCTCCAGGCAAGACTTTCTTTCCACACCTCGCCTGGAGCTCATCTTTGAATTCAGCTGGCTTTTTTGGGCCAGTGTGTGCTCACTGCAGCTACCCAGGGACTCACAGAATCGGGGGAGGCGAGAGCCTCCCTAATGGAAGCCTCCCCGAGCAGGGGCGCAAATGTACGTTGACAACAAGTCCCAGAGAGGAAAACGGCGTTTGGTCATATTTGTCCCAAACCTCCCTGCAGTTTTCAAAACATCCCAAACATCCAAACTTCGAGGCCTGAGCATTATTTTGGAGCCAAATTCTGGCTCTCTGCCGTATTCGCAGTTTGATATTACGAATTTTTATACCCAACATATGCCAAGTACTGAAAGCGGCAGTGAGTCACCTTTTGCACAAACTCCTCTGCAGTTTACAAAATATACCAAACATCCCAATTTCAAGGCCTGAGCCATATTTTGGAGTCAAATTCAGGCTCTCTGCACGTATTCGCAGTTTGAAATTACGAATTTTATACCCAACATATGCCAAGTACTGAAACCAGCGTTTGGTCACATTTGTCCCAAACCCGCCTGCAGTTTTCAAAATATCCCAAACATCCCAATTTCGAGGCCTGAGCCATATTTTGGAGCCAAATTCTGGCTTTATGCACGTATTCGCAGTTTGAAATTACGAATTATTATACCCAATATATGCAAAGTCCTGAAAGTGGCAGAGAGTCACATTTTGCTCAAACTCCCCTGCAGTTTTCGAAATGTCCCAAATATCCCAATTTCGAGGCCTGAGCCATATTTTGGAGCCAAATTCTGGCTCTCTGCACGTATTCGCAGTTTGAAATTACGACTTTTTTATACCCAACATATGCGAAGTACTGAAAGCGGCGTTTGGTCACATTTGTCCCAAACCTCCCTGCAGTTTTCAAAATATCCCAAACATCCCAATTTCGAAGGCTGAGCCATATTTTGGAGCCAAATTCTGGCTCTCTGCACGTATTCGCAGTTTGAAATTACGACCTATTTTACCCAACATATCCCAATTACTGAAAGCGGCAATGAGTCACATTTTGCACAAACTCCCCTGCAGTTTTCAAAAAAACCCAAACATCTCAATTTTGTGGCCTGAGCCAAAATTTCCAGCCAAATTCAGGCTCTCAGCACGTATTCGCAGTTTGAAATTTTGAATTTTTATACCGAACATGTGCCAAGTATTGAAAGCGGCAGTGAGTCACATTTCGCACAAGCTCCCCTGCAGTTTTCAAAATATCCCAAACTTCCCAATTTCGAGGCCTGAACCATATTTTGGAGCCAAATTCTGGCTCTCTGCACGTATTCGCAGTTTGAAATTACGACTTTTTTATACCCAACATATTTGAAGTACTGAAAGCAGCAGTTGGTCACATTTGTCCCAAACCTCCCTGCAGTTTTCAAAGTATCCCAAACATCCCAATATCGAGGCCTGAGCCATATTTTGGAGCCAAATTCTGGTTTTCTGCACGTATTCGTGGTATGAAATTACGAATTTTTATACGGAACATATGCCAAGTAATGGAAGCAGCGTTTGGTCATATTTGTCCCAAACCCTCCTGCAGTTTTCAAAATATCCCAAACATCCCAATTTCGAGGCTTGAGCCATATTTTGGAGCCAAATTCTTGCTCTCTGCACGTATTCGCAGTTTGAAATTACGACTTATTATACCCAACATATGCCAAGTACTGAAAGCGGCAATGAGTCACATTTTGCACAAACTCCTCTGCAGTTTTCAAAAATTCCCAAACATCCCAATTTTGTGGCCTGAGCCATATTTTGGAGCCAAATTCAAGCTCTCTGCACATATTCGCAGTTTGAAATTACGACTTTTTATTCTCAACATATGCCAAGTACTGAATGCGGCAGTGAGTCACATTTGGCACAAACACCCCTGCAGTTTTCATAATATCCTAAACTTTCCAATTTCGAGGCCTGAGCCATATTTTGGAGCCAAATTCTGGCTCTCAGCACGTATTCGCAGTTTGAAATTGCGACTTTTTTATATCCAACATATGCCAAGTACTGAAAGCGGCGTTTGGTCACATTTGTTCCAAACCTCCCTGCTATATTCAAAATATAACAAACATCCTAATTTCGAGGCTTGAGCCATATTTTGGAGCCAAATTCTGGCTCTATGCCCGTTTTCGCAGTTTGATATTACGAATTTTTATACGGAACATATGCCAAGTAATGAAAGCTGCGTTTGGTCATATTTGTCCCAAACCCCCCTGCAGTTTTCAAAATATCCCAAACATCCCAATTTCGCGGCCTGAGCCATATTTTGGAGCCAAATTCTGGCTCACTGCACGTATTCGCAGTCTGAAATTGCGACTTTTTTATGCCAAACATATGCCAAGTGCTGAAAGCGGCGTTTGGTCACATTTGTCACAATCCCCCCTGCAGTTTTCATAATATCCTAAAATTCCCAATTTCGAGGCCTGAGCCATATTTTTGAGCCAAATTCTGGCTCTCTGCACGTATTCGCAGTTTGAAATTGCGACTTTTTATACCCAACATGTGCCAAGTACTGAAAGCGGCAGTGAGTCACATTTTGCACAAACTCCCCTGCAGTTTTCAAAATATCCCAAACGTCCCAATTTCGAGGCCTGAGCCATATTTTGGAGCCAAATTCAGGCTCTCTGCACGTATTCGCAGTTTGAAATTGCGACTTTTTTATACCCAACATATGCCAAGTACTGAAAGCGGCGTTTGGTCACATTTGTCCCAAACCTCCCAGCAATTTTCAAAATATCCCAAACAGCCCAATTTTGAGGCTTGAGCCATATTTTAGAGCCAAATTCTGGCTCTATGCACGTATTCGCAGTTTGATATTACGAATTTTTATACGGAACATATGCCAAGTAATGAAAGCTGCGTTTGGTCATATTTGTCCCAAACCCCCCTGCAGTTTTCAAAATATCCCAAACATCCCAATTTCGAGGCCTGAGCCATATTTTGGAGCCAAATTCTGGCTCACTGCACGTATTCGCAGTTTGAAATTGCGACTTTTTTATACCCAACATATGCCAAGTACTGAAAGCGGCGTTTGGTCGCATTTGTCCCAAACGTCCCTGCAGTTTTCAAAATATCCCAAACATCCAAATTTTGAGGCTTGAGCCATATTTTGGAGCCAAATTCTGGCTCTATGCAGGTATTCGCAGTTTGATATTACGAATTTTTATACCCAACATATGCCAAGTCCTTAAAGCGGCAGTGAGTTACAATTTGCACAAACTCCCCTGCAGTTTTCGAAATATCCCAAACATCCCAATTTCGAGGCCTGAGCCATATTTTGGAGCCAAATTCAGGCTCTCTGCACGTATTCGAAGTTTGAAATTACGAATTTTTATACCCAACATATGCCAAGTACTGAAAGCGGCAGTGAGTCACATTTTGCACTAACTCCCCTGCAGTTTTCATAATGTCCCAAACTTCCTAATTTCGAGGCGTGAACCATATTTTGGAGCGACTTTAACTGCGAATACGTGCAGAGAGCCAGAATTTGGCTCCAAAATATGGCTCAGGCCTCGAAATTGGGATGTTTGGGATATTGTGAAAACTGCAGGGGAGTTAGTGCAAAATGTGACTCACTGCCGCTTTCAGTACTTGGCATATGTTGGGTATAAATATCATAATATCAAAGTTCGAATACTTGCAGAGAGCCAAAATTTGGCTCCAAAATATGGCTCGGGCCTCGAAATTGAGATATTTAGGATATTTTGAAAACTGCAGGGGAGTTTGTGCAAAATGTGACTCACTGCTGCTTTCAGTACTTGGTAGATGTTGTTTATAAAAAGTCGTAATTTCAAACTGCGAATATGTGCAGAGAGCCAGAATTTGGCTACAAAATATGGCTCAGGCCTCGAAATTGGGATGTTTGGGATATTTTGAAAACTGCAGGGGAGTTTGCACAAAATGTGACTCACTGCCACTTTCAGTACTTGGCATATGTTAAGTATAAAAATTCGTAATATCAAAATATGAATACATGCAGAGAGCCAGATTTTGGCAACAAAATATGGCTCAGGCCTCGAAATTGGGATGTTTGGGATATTTTGAAAACTGCAGGGGAGTTTGCGCAAAATGTGACTCACTGCCACTTTCAGTACTTGGCATATGTTGGGTTTAAAAAGTCGTAATATCAAAATATGAATACTTGCTGAGAGCTAGACGTTGGTTCCAAAATATGACTGAGGCCTCGATATTGGGATGTTTGGGATATTTAGAAAACTGCAGGGAGGTTTGGGACAAATGTGACCAAACGCCGCTTTCAGTACTTGGCATATGTTGGGCATAAAAAAGTCGCAATTTCAAACTGCGAATACGTGCAGAGAGCCAGAATTTGGCTCTAAAACATGGCTAAGGCCTCGAAATTGGGAAATTTTGTAAATTTTGAAAACTGCAGGGGAGTTTGTGCAAAATGTGACTCACTGCTGCTTTCAGTACTTGGCATATGTTGGGTATAAAAAGTCGTAATTTCAAACTGCGAATACGTGCAGAGAGCCAGAAATTTGCTCCAAAATATGGCTCAGGCCTCGAAATATAGATGTTTGGGATATTTTGAAAACTGCAGGGGGGAAGGAGACAAATGTGACCAAACGCATTGGCATATGTTGGGTATAAAAAAATCGTAATTTCAAACTGCGAATACGTGCAGAGAGCTAGAATTTGGCTCCAAAATATGGCTCAGGCCTCGAAATTGGGATATTTGGGATATTTTGAAAACTGCAGGGGAGTTTGTGCAAAATGTGACTCACTGCTGCTCTCAGTACTTGGCATGTGTTGGGTATAAAAAGTCGTGTTTTCAAACTGCGAATACGTGCAGAGAGCCAGAATTTTCCTCCAAAATATGGCTCAGGCCTCGAAATTGGGAAGTTTGGGATATTTTGAAAACTGCAGGGAGGTTTGGGACAGATGTGACCTAACGCCGCTTTTAGTACTTGGCATATGTTGGGTATAAAAAGTCGCATTTTCAAACTGCGAATACGTACAGAGAGCCAGAAGTTGGCTACAAAATATGGCTCAGGCCTCGAAATTGGGATGTTTGGGATATTTTGAAAACTGCAGGGGAGTTTGCGCAAAATGTGACTCACTGCCACTTTCAGTACTTGGCATATGTTGGGTATAAAAATTCGTAATATCAAAATATGAATACATGCAGAGAGCCAGATTTTGGCTACAAAATATGGCTCAGGCCTCGAAATTGGGATGTTTGGGATATTTTGAAAACTGCAGGGGAGTTTGCGCAAAATGTGACTCACTGCCACTTTCAGTACTTGGCATATGTTGGGTATAAAAAGTCGTAATATCAAAATATGAATACTTGCTGAGAGCTAGACGTTGGTTCCAAAATATGACTCAGGCCTCGATATTGGGATGTTTGGGATATTTAGAAAACTGCAGGGAGGTTTGGGACAAATGTGACCAAACGCCGCTCTCAGTACTTGGCATATGTTGGGCATAAAAAAGTCGCAATTTCAAACTGCGAGTACGTGCAGAGAGCCAGAATTTGGCTCTAAAACATGGCTAAGGCCTCGAAATTGGGAAATTTTGTAAATTTTGAAAACTGCAGGGGAGTTTGTTCAAAATGTGACTCATTGCTGCTTTCAGTACTTGGCATATGTTGGGTATAAAAAGTCGTAATTTCAAACTGCGACTACGTGCAGAGAGCCAGAATTTTGCTCCAAAATATGGCTCAGGCCTCGAAATAGGAATATTTGGAATATTTCGAAAACTGCAGGGGAGTTTGTGCAAAATGTGACTCACTGCCGCTTTCATGACTTGGCATATGTTGGGTATAAAAAGTCGTAATTTCAAACTGCGAATACGTGCAGAGAGCCAGAATTTTGCTCCAAAATATGGCTCAGGCCTCGAAATATAGATGTTTGGGATATTTTAGAACTGCAGGGGGGAAGGAGACAAATGTGACCAAACGCATTGGCATATGTTGGGTATAAAAAAGTCGTAATTTCAAACTGCGACTACGTGCAGAGAGCCAGAATTTTGCTCCAAAATATGGCTCAGGCCTCGAAATAGGGATATTTGGAATATTTCGAAAACTGCAGGGGAGTTTGTGCAAAATGTGACTTACTGCTGCTTTCAGTACTTGGCATATGTTGGGTATAAAAAGTCGTGTTTTCAAACTGCGAATACGTGCAGAGAGCCAGAATTTTCCTCCAAAATATGGCTCAGGCCTCGAAATTGGGATGTTAAGGATATTTTGAAAACTGCAGGGAGGTTTGGGACAAGTATGACCAAACGCCGCTTTCAGTACTTGGCATATGTTGGGTATACAAAGCCGTAATTTCAAACTGCGAATACGTGCAGAGAGCCAGAATTTGGCTCCAAAATATGGCTCAGGCCTCGAAATTGGGATGTTTGGGATATTTTGAAAACTGCAGGGGGGATTGAGACAAATGTGACCAAACGCATTGGCATATGTTGGGTATAAAAAAGTCGTAATTTCGAACTGCGATTACGTGCAGAGAGCCAGAATTTGGCTACAAAATATGGCTCAGGCCTCGAAATTGGGATATTTGGGATATTTTGAAAACTGCACGGGGGAAGGAGACAAATGTGACCAAACGCATTGGCATATGTTGGGTATAAAAAAGTTGTAATTTCAAACTGCGAATACGTGCAGAGAGCTAGAATTTGGCTCCAAAATATGGCTGAGGCCTCGAAATTGGGATATTTGGGATATTTTGAAAACTGCAGGGGAGTTTGTGCAAAATGTGACTCACTGCTGCTTTCAGTACTTGGCATATGTTGGGTATAAAAAGTCGTGTTTTCAAACTGCGAATACGTGCAGAGAGCCAGAATTTTCCTCCAAAATATGGCTCAGGCCTCGAAATTGGGATATTTGGAATATTTCGAAAACTGCAGGGGAGTTTGTGCAAAATGTGACTCACTGCCGCTTTCAGTACTTGGCATATGTTGGGTATACAAAGCCGTAATTTCAAACTGCGAATACGTGCAGAGAGCCAGAATTTGGCTCCAAAATATGGCTCAGGCCTCGAAATTGGGAAGTTTGGGATATTTTGAAAACTGCAGGGAGGTTTGGGACAAATATGACCAAACGTCGCTTTCAGTACTTGGCATAAGCTGGGCATAAAAAGTCGTAATTTCAAACTGCGAATACGTGCACAGAGCCAGAATTTGGCTCCAAAATATGGCTTAGGCCTTGAAATTGAAATGTTTAGGATATTTTGAAAACTGCAGGGGGGATTGGGACAGATGTGACCGAACGCCGCTTTTAGTACTTGGCATATGTTGGGTATAAAAAGTCGCATTTTCAAACTGCGAATACGTGCAGAGAGCCAGAAGTTGGCTACAAAATATGGCTCAGGCCTCGAAATTGGGATATTTGGAATATTTCGAAAACTGCAGGGGAGTTTGTACAAAATGTGACTCACTGCCGCTTTCAGGACTTGGCATATGTTGGGTATAAAAAGTCGTAATTTCAAACTGCGAGTACGTGCAGAGAGCCAGAATTTGGCTCTAAAACATGGCTAAGGCCTCGAAATTGGGAAATTTTGTAAATTTTGAAAACTGCAGGGGAGTTTGTTCAAAATGTGACTCATTGCTGCTTTCAG
This sequence comes from Procambarus clarkii, assembly GCF_040958095.1. Classification (NCBI taxonomy): domain Eukaryota; kingdom Metazoa; phylum Arthropoda; class Malacostraca; order Decapoda; family Cambaridae; genus Procambarus; species Procambarus clarkii. The sequence goes on from NC_091172.1 coordinate 3,824,512, forward strand.
TACTTGGCATATGTTGGGTATAAAAAGTCGTAATTTCAAACTGCGACTACGTGCAGAGAGCCAGAATTTTGCTCCAAAATATGGCTCAGGCCTCGAAATAGGAATATTTGGAATATTTCGAAAACTGCAGGGGAGTTTGTGCAAAATGTGACTCACTGCCGCTTTCGTGACTTGGCATATGTTGGGTATAAAAAGTTGTAATTTCAAACTGCGAATACGTGCAGAGAGCCAGAATTTTGCTCCAAAATATGGCTCAGGCCTCGAAATATAGATGTTTGGGATATTTTAGAACTGCAGGGGGGAAGGAGACAAATGTGACCAAACGCATTGGCATATGTTGGGTATAAAAAAGTCGTAATTTCAAACTGCGACTACGTGCAGAGAGCCAGAATTTTGCTCCAAAATATGGCTCAGGCCTCGAAATATAGATGTTTGGGATATTTTGAAAACTGCAGGGGGGATTGAGACAAATGTGACCAAACGCATTGGCATATGTTGGGTATAAAAAAGTCGTAATTTCGAACTGCGAATACGTGCAGAGAGCTAGAATTTGGCTCCAAAATATGGCTCAGGCCTCGAAATTGGGATATTTGGAATATTTCGAAAACTGCAGGGGAGTTTGTACAAAATGTGACTCACTGCCGCTTTCAGGACTTGGCATATGTTGGGTATAAAAAGTCGTAATTTCAAACTGCGAGTACGTGCAGAGAGCCAGAATTTGGCTCTAAAACATGGCTAAGGCCTCGAAATTGGGAAATTTTGTAAATTTTGAAAACTGCAGGGGAGTTTGTTCAAAATGTGACTCATTGCTGCTTTCAGTACTTGGCATATGTTGGGTATAAAAAGTCGTAATTTCAAACTGCGACTACGTGCAGAGAGCCAGAATTTTGCTCCAAAATATGGCTCAGGCCTCGAAATAGGAATATTTGGAATATTTCGAAAACTGCAGGGGAGTTTGTGCAAAATGTGACTCACTGCCGCTTTCATGACTTGGCATATGTTGGGTATAAAAAGTCGTAATTTCAAACTGCGAATACGTGCAGAGAGCCAGAATTTTGCTCCAAAATATGGCTCAGGCCTCGAAATATAGATGTTTGGGATATTTTAGAACTGCAGGGGGGAAGGAGACAAATGTGACCAAACGCATTGGCATATGTTGGGTATAAAAAAGTCGTAATTTCAAACTGCGACTACGTGCAGAGAGCCAGAATTTTGCTCCAAAATATGGCTCAGGCCTCGAAATAGGGATATTTGGAATATTTCGAAAACTGCAGGGGAGTTTGTGCAAAATGTGACTTACTGCTGCTTTCAGTACTTGGCATATGTTGGGTATAAAAAGTCGTGTTTTCAAACTGCGAATACGTGCAGAGAGCCAGAATTTTCCTCCAAAATATGGCTCAGGCCTCGAAATTGGGATGTTAAGGATATTTTGAAAACTGCAGGGAGGTTTGGGACAAGTATGACCAAACGCCGCTTTCAGTACTTGGCATATGTTGGGTATACAAAGCCGTAATTTCAAACTGCGAATACGTGCAGAGAGCCAGAATTTGGCTCCAAAATATGGCTCAGGCCTCGAAATTGGGATGTTTGGGATATTTTTAAAACTGCAGGGGGGATTGAGACAAATGTGACCAAACGCATTGGCATATGTTGGGTATAAAAAAGTCGTAATTTCGAACTGCGAATACGTGCAGAGAGCTAGAATTTGGCTCCAAAATATGGCTCAGGCCTCGAAATTGGGATATTTGGAATATTTCGAAAACTGCAGGGGAGTTTGTACAAAATGTGACTCACTGCCGCTTTCAGGACTTGGCATATGTTGGGTATAAAAAGTCGTAATTTCAAACTGCGAATACGTGCAGAGAGCCAGAATTTGGCTACAAAATATGGCTCAGGCCTCGAAATTGGGATATTTGGGATATTTTGAAAACTGCAGGGGGGAAGGAGACAAATGTGACCAAACGCATTGGCATATGTTGGGTATAAAAAAGTCGTAATTTCAAACTGCGAATACGTGCAGAGAGCTAGAATTTGGCTCCAAAATATGGCTGGGGCCTCGAAATTGGGATATTTGGGATATTTTGAAAACTGCAGGGGAGTTTGTGCAAAATGTGACTCACTGCTGCTTTCAGTACTTGGCATATGTTGGGTATAAAAAGTCGTGTTTTCAAACTGCGAATACGTGCAGAGAGCCAGAATTTTCCTCCAAAATATGGCTCAGGCCTCGAAATTGGGATATTTGGAATATTTCGAAAACTGCAGGGGAGTTTGTGCAAAATGTGACTCACTGCCGCTTTCAGTACTTGGCATATGTTGGGTATACAAAGCCGTAATTTCAAACTGCGAATACGTGCAGAGAGCCAGAATTTGGCTCCAAAATATGGCTCAGGCCTCGAAATTGGGAAGTTTGGGATATTTTGAAAACTGCAGGGAGGTTTGGGACAAATATGACCAAACGTCGCTTTCAGTACTTGGCATAAGCTGGGCATAAAAAGTCGTAATTTCAAACTGCGAATACGTGCACAGAGCCAGAATTTGGCTCCAAAATATGGCTTAGGCCTTGAAATTGAAATGTTTAGGATATTTTGAAAACTGCAGGGGGGATTGGGACAGATGTGACCAAACGCCGCTTTTAGTACTTGGCATATGTTGGGTATAAAAAGTCGCATTTTCAAACTGCGAATACGTGCAGAGAGCCAGAAGTTGGCTACAAAATATGGCTCAGGTCTCGAAATTGGGATATTTGGAATATTTCGAAAACTGCAGGGGAGTTTGTACAAAATGTGACTCACTGCCGCTTTCAGGACTTGGCATATGTTGGGTATAAAAAGTCGTAATTTCAAACTGCGAGTACGTGCAGAGAGCCAGAATTTGGCTCTAAAACATGGCTAAGGCCTCGAAATTGGGAAATTTTGTAAATTTTGAAAACTGCAGGGGAGTTTGTTCAAAATGTGACTCATTGCTGCTTTCAGTACTTGGCATATGTTGGGTATAAAAAGTCGTAATTTCAAACTGCGACTACGTGCAGAGAGCCAGAATTTTGCTCCAAAATATGGCTCAGGCCTCGAAATAGGAATATTTGGAATATTTCGAAAACTGCAGGGGAGTTTGTGCAAAATGTGACTCACTGCCGCTTTCATGACTTGGCATATGTTGGGTATAAAAAGTTGTAATTTCAAACTGCGAATACGTGCAGAGAGCCAGAATTTTGCTCCAAAATATGGCTCAGGCCTCGAAATATAGATGTTTGGGATATTTTAGAACTGCAGGGGGGAAGGAGACAAATGTGACCAAACGCATTGGCATATGTTGGGTATAAAAAAGTCGTAATTTCAAACTGCGACTACGTGCAGAGAGCCAGAATTTTGCTCCAAAATATGGCTCAGGCCTCGAAATATAGATGTTTGGGATATTTTGAAAACTGCAGGGGGGATTGAGACAAATGTGACCAAACGCATTGGCATATGTTGGGTATAAAAAAGTCGTAATTTCGAACTGCGAATACGTGCAGAGAGCTAGAATTTGGCTCCAAAATATGGCTCAGGCCTCGAAATTGGGATATTTGGAATATTTCGAAAACTGCAGGGGAGTTTGTACAAAATGTGACTCACTGCCGCTTTCAGGACTTGGCATATGTTGGGTATAAAAAGTCGTAATTTCAAACTGCGAGTACGTGCAGAGAGCCAGAATTTGGCTCTAAAACATGGCTAAGGCCTCGAAATTGGGAAATTTTGTAAATTTTGAAAACTGCAGGGGAGTTTGTTCAAAATGTGACTCATTTCTGCTTTCAGTACTTGGCATATGTTGGGTATAAAAAGTCGTAATTTCAAACTGCGACTACGTGCAGAGAGCCAGAATTTTGCTCCAAAATATGGCTCAGGCCTCGAAATAGGAATATTTGGAATATTTCGAAAACTGCAGGGGAGTTTGTGCAAAATGTGACTCACTGCCGTTTTCATGACTTGGCATATGTTGGGTATAAAAAGTCGTAATTTCAAACTGCGAATACGTGCAGAGAGCCAGAATTTTGCTCCAAAATATGGCTCAGGCCTCGAAATATAGATGTTTGGGATATTTTAGAACTGCAGGGGGGAAGGAGACAAATGTGACCAAACGCATTGGCATATGTTGGGTATAAAAAAGTCGTAATTTCAAACTGCGACTACGTGCAGAGAGCCAGAATTTTGCTCCAAAATATGGCTCAGGCCTCGAAATAGGGATATTTGGAATATTTCGAAAACTGCAGGGGAGTTTGTGCAAAATGTGACTTACTGCTGCTTTCAGTACTTGGCATATGTTGGGTATAAAAAGTCGTGTTTTCAAACTGCGAATACGTGCAGAGAGCCAGAATTTTCCTCCAAAATATGGCTCAGGCCTCGAAATTGGGATGTTAAGGATATTTTGAAAACTGCAGGGAGGTTTGGGACAAGTATGACCAAACGCCGCTTTCAGTACTTGGCATATGTTGGGTATACAAAGCCGTAATTTCAAACTGCGAATACGTGCAGAGAGCCAGAATTTGGCTACAAAATATGGCTCAGGCCTCGAAATTGGGATATTTGGGATATTTTGAAAACTGCAGGGGGGAAGGAGACAAATGTGACCAAACGCATTGGCATATGTTGGGTATAAAAAAGTCGTAATTTCAAACTGCGAATACGTGCAGAGAGCTAGAATTTGGCTCCAAAATATGGCTGAGGCCTCGAAATTGGGATATTTGGGATATTTTGAAAACTGCAGGGGAGTTTGTGCAAAATGTGACTCACTGCTGCTTTCAGTACTTGGCATATGTTGGGTATAAAAAGTCGTGTTTTCAAACTGCGAATACGTGCAGAGAGCCAGAATTTTCCTCCAAAATATGGCTCAGGCCTCGAAATTGGGATATTTGGAATATTTCGAAAACTGCAGGGGAGTTTGTGCAAAATGTGACTCACTGCCGCTTTCAGTACTTGGCATATGTTGGGTATACAAAGCCGTAATTTCAAACTGCGAATACGTGCAGAGAGCCAGAATTTGGCTCCAAAATATGGCTCAGGCCTCGAAATTGGGAAGTTTGGGATATTTTGAAAACTGCAGGGAGGTTTGGGACAAATATGACCAAACGTCGCTTTCAGTACTTGGCATAAGCTGGGCATAAAAAGTCGTAATTTCAAACTGCGAATACGTGCACAGAGCCAGAATTTGGCTCCAAAATATGGCTTAGGCCTTGAAATTGAAATGTTTAGGATATTTTGAAAACTGCAGGGGGGATTGGGACAGATGTGACCAAACGCCGCTTTTAGTACTTGGCATATGTTGGGTATAAAAAGTCGCATTTTCAAACTGCGAATACGTGCAGAGAGCCAGAAGTTGGCTACAAAATATGGCTCAGGCCGCGAAATTGGGATGTTTGGATATTTTGAAAACTGCAGGGGAGTTTGCGCAAAATGTGACTCACTGCCACTTTCAGTACTTGGCATATGTTGGGTATAAAAATTCGTAATATCAAAATATGAATACATGCAGAGAGCCAGATTTTGGCTACAAAATATGGCTCACGCCTCGAAATTGGGATGTTTGGGATATTTTGAAAACTGCAGGGGAGTTTGCGCAAAATGTGACTCACTGCCACTTTCAGTACTTGGCATATGTTGGGTATAAAAAGTCGTAATATCAAAATATGAATACTTGCTGAGAGCTAGACGTTGGTTCCAAAATATGACTCAGGCCTCGATATTAGGATGTTTGGGATATTTCGAAAACTGCAGGGAGGTTTGGGACAAATGTGACCAAACGCCGCTTTCAGTACTTGGCATATGTTGGGCATAAAAAAGTCGCAATTTCAAACTGCGAATACGTGCAGAGAGCCAGAATTTGGCTCTAAAACATGGCTAAGGCCTCGAAATTGGGAAATTTTGTAAATTTTGAAAACTGCAGGGGAGTTTGTGCAAAATGTGACTCACTGCTGCTTTCAGTACTTGGCATATGTTGGGTATAAAAAGTCGTAATTTCAAACTGCGAATACGTGCAGAGAGCCAGAATTTTGCTCCAAAATATGGCTCAGGCTTCGAAATTGGGATGTTTGGAATATTTCGAAAACTGCAGGGGAGTTTGTGCAAAATGTGACTCACTGCCGCTTTCAGGACTTAGCATATGTTGGGTATAAAAAGTCGTAATTTCAAACTGCGAATACGTGCAGAGAGCCAGATTTTTGCTCCAAAATATGGCTCAGGCCTCGAAATTGAGATGTTTGGGATATTTTGAAAACTGCAGGGGGGATTGGGACAGATGTGACCAAACACCTCTTTTAGTACTTTTCATATGTTGGGTATAAAAAGTCGTAATTTCAAACTGCGAATACGTGCAGAGAGCCAGAATTTTCCTCCAAAATATGGCTCAGGCCTCGAAATTGGGATATTTGGAATATTTCGAAAACTGCAGGGGAGTTTGTACAAAATGTGACTCACTGCCGCTTTCAGGACTTGGCATATGTTGGGTATAAAAAGTCGTAATTTCAAACTGCGAATACGTGCAGAGAGCCAGAATTTGGCTACAAAATATGGCTCAGGCCTCGAAATTGGGATGTTTGGGATATTTTGAAAACTGCAGGGGGGAAGGAGACAAATGTGACCAAACGCATTGGCATATGTTGGGTATAAAAAAGTCGTAATTTCAAACTGCGAATACGTGAAGAGAGCTAGAATTTGGCTCCAAAATATGGCTCAGGCCTCGAAATTGGGATATTTGGGATATTTTGAAAACTGCAGGTGAGTTTGTGCAAAATGTGACTCACTGCTGCTTTCAGTACTTGGCATATGTTGGGTATAAAAAGTCGTGTTTTCAAACTGCGAATACGTGCAGAGAGCCAGAATTTTGCTCCAAAATATGGCTCAGGCCTCGAAATTGGGATATTTGGAATATTTCGAAAACTGCAGGGGAGTTTGTGCAAAATGTGACTCACTGCCGCTTTCAGTACTTGGCATATGTTGGGTATTAAAAAGTCGTGTTTTCAAACTGCGAATACGTGCATAGAGCAAGAATTTGGCTCCAAAATATAGCTCAGGCCTCGAAATTGGGATGTTTAGGATATTTTGAAAACTGCAGGGAGGTTTGGGACAAGTATGACCAAACGCCGCTTTCAGTACTTGGCATATGTTGGGTATACAAATCCGTAATTTCAAACTGCGAATACGTGCAGAGAGCCAGAATTTGGCTCCAAAATATGGCTCAGGCCTCGAAATTGGGATGTTTGGAATATTTTGAAAACTGCAGGGGGGATTGAGACAAATGTGACCAAACGCATTGGCATATGTTGGGTATAAAAAAGTCGTAATTTCAAAATGCGAATACGTGCAGAGAGCCAGAATTTGGCTCCAAAAATAGCCTCAGGAATCGAAATTGGGATATTTGGGATATTTCGAAAACTGCAGGGGAGTTTGTGCAAAATGTGACTCACTGCCATTTTCAGGACTTGGCATATATTGGGTATAAAAAGTCATAAATTCAATCTGCGAATACGTGCTTAGAGACAGAATTTGGCTCCAAAATATGGCTCATTCCTCGAAATTGGGATGTTCGGGATATTTTGAAAACTGCAGGGAGGTTTTGGACAAATATGACCAAACGTCGCTTTCAGTACTTCGCATATGTTGGGTATATAACACCGTAATTTCAAACTGCGAATACGTGCCGAGAGCCAGAATTTGGCTCCAAAATATGGCTCAGGCCTCGAAATTAGCATGTTTAGGATATTTTGAAAACTGCAGGGAGCTTTGGGACAAATGTGACCAAACGCCGCTTTCAGTACTTGGCCTAAGTTGGGTATAAAAAGTCGTAATTTCAAACTGCGAATACGTGCACAGAGCCAGAATTTAGCTCCAAAATATGGCTCAGGCCTTGAAATTGAGATGTTTGGGATATTTTGAAAACTGCAGGGGGGATTGGGACAGATGTGACCAAACGCTTAGTACTTGGCATATGTTGGGTATAAAAAGTCTCATTTTCAAACTGCGAATACGTGCAGAGAGCCAGAATTTGGCTACAAAATATGGCTCAGGCCTCGAAATTAGGATGTTTCGGATATTTTGAAAACTGCAGGGGAGTTTGCGCAAAATGTGACTCACTGCCACTTTCAGTACTTGGCATATGTTGGGTATAAAAAGTCGTAATATCAAAATATGAATACGTGCAGAGAGCCAGAATTTGGCTACAAAATATGGCTCAGGCCTCGAAATTGGGATGTTTGGGATATTTTGAAAACTGCAGGGGTGTTTGCGCAAAATGTGACTCACTGCCACTTTCAGTACTTGGCATATGTTGGGTTTAAAAAGTCGTAATATCAAAATATGAATACGTGCAGAGAGCCAGACGTTGGCTCCAAAATATGGCTCATGCCTCGAAATTGAGATGTTTGGGATATTTTGAAAACTGCAGGGGGGATTGGGACAGATGTGACCAAACGCCGCTTTTAGTACTAGGCATAAGTTGGGTATAAAAAGTCGTAATTTCAAAAAGCGACTACGTGCAGAGAGCCAGAATTTGGCTCCAAAACATCGCTCAGGCCTCGAAATTTTGATGTTTGGGATATTTTGATAACTGCAGGGGGGATTGGGACAGATGTGACCAAACGCCGCTTTTAGTACTTGGCATATGTTGGGTATAAAAAGTCGTAATTTCAAACTGCGAATACGTGCAGAGAGCCAGAATTTGGCTACAAAATATGGCTCAGGCCTCGAAATTGGGATGTTTGGGATATTTTGAAAACTGCAGGGGGGAAGGAGACAAATGTGACCAAACGCATTGGCATATGTTGGGTATAAAAAAGTCGTAATTTCAAACTGCGAATACGTGCAGAGAGCTAGAATTTGGATCCAAAATATGGCTCAGGCCTCGAAATTGGGATATTTTGGATATTTTGAAAACTGCAGGGGAGTTTGTGCAAAATGTGACTCACTGCTGCTTTCAGTACTTGGCATATGTTGGGTATAAAAAGTCGTGTTTTCAAACTGCGAATACGTGCAGAGAGCCAGAATTTGGCTCTAAAATATGGCTCAGGCCTCGAAATTAGCATGTTTGGGATATTTTGAAAACTGCAGGGAGCTTTGGGACAAATGTGACCAAACGCCGCTTTCAATTCTTGGCATATGTTGGGCATAAAAAAGTCGCAATTTCAAACTGCGAATACGTGCAGAGAGCTAGAATTTGGCTCCAAAATATGGCTCAGGCCTCGAAATTGGGATATTTTGGATATTTTGAAAACTGCAGGGGAGTTTGTGCAAAATGTGACTCACTGCTGCTTTCAGTACTTGGCATATGCTGGGTATAAAAAGTCGTAATTTCAAACTGCGACTACGTGCAGAGAGCCAGAATTTTGCTCCAAAATATGGCTCAGGCCTCGAAATTGGGATATTTGGAATATTTCGAAAACTGCAGGGGAGTTTGCACAAAATGTGACTCACTGCCGCTTTCAGGACTTGGCATATGTTGGGTATAAAAAGTCGTAATTTCAAACTGCGAATACGTGCAGAGAGCCAGAATTTGGCTCCAAAATATGGCTCAGGCCTCGAAATTGGGATATTTGGAATATTTCGAAAACTGCAGGGGAGTTTGCACAAAATGTGACTCACTGCTGCTTTCATTACTTGGCATATGTTGGGTATAAAAAAGTCGTGTTTTCAAACTGCGAATACGTGCATAGAGCAAGAATTTGGCTCCAAAATATGGCTCAGGCCTCGAAATTGGGATGTTTAGGATATTTTGAAAACTGCAGGGAGGTTTAGGACAAATATGACCAAACGCCGCTTTCAGTACTTGGCATATGTTGGGTATACAAAGCCATAATTTCAAACTGCGAATACGTGCAGAGAGCCAGAATTTGGCTCCAAAATATGGTTCAGGCCTCGAAATTGGGATGTTTGGGATATTTTGAAAACTGCAGGGGGGATTGTGCAAAATGTGACTCACTGCTGCTTTCAGTACTTGGAAGATGTTGGGTATAAAAAGTCGCATTTTCAAACTGTGAATACGTGCAGAGAGCCAGAATTTGGGTACAAAAGTTTGCTCAGGCCTCGAAATTGGGATGTTTGGGATATTTTGAAAACTGCAGGGGAGTTTGCGCAAAATGTGACTCACTGCCACTTTCAGTACTTGGCATATGTTGGGTATAAAAAGTCGTAATATCAAAATATGAATACGTGCAGAGAGCCAGAATTTGGCTAAAAAACATGGCTCAGGCCTTGAAATTGGGATGTTTGGGATATTTTGAAAACTGCAGGGGAGTTTGCGCAAAATGTGACTCACTGCACTTTCAGTACTTGGCATATGTTGGGTATAAAAAGTCGTAATATCAAAATATGAATACGTGCATAGAACCAGACGTTGGCTCCAAAATATGACTCAGGCCTCGATATTGGGATGTTTGGGATATTTAGAAAACTGCAGGGAGGTTTGGGACAAATGTTACCAAACGTCGCTTTCAGTACTTGGCATATGTTGGGCATAAAAAAGTCGCAATTTCCAACTGCGAATACGTGCAGAGAGCCAGAATTTGGCTCCAAAACATGGCTCAATCCTCGAAATTGTGATATTTTGGATGTATTGAAAAAGCAGGGGAGTTTGTGCAAAATGTGACTCACTGCTGCTTTCAGTACTAGGCATATGTTGGGTATAAAAAGTCGTAATTTCAAACTGCGAATACGTGCAGAGAGCCAGAATTTTCCTCCAAAATATGGCTCAGGCCTCGAAATTGGGATATTTGGAATATTTCGAAAACTGCAGGTGAGTTTGTACAAAATGTGACTCACTGCCGCTTTCAGGACTTGGCATATGTTGGGTATAAAAAGTCGTAATTTCAAACTGCGAATACGTGCAGAGAGCCAGAATTTGGCTACAAAATATGGCTCAGGCCTCGAAATTGGGATGTTTGGGATATTTTGAAAACTGCAGGGGGGAAGGAGACAAATGTGACCAAACGCATTGGCATATGTTGGGTATAAAAAAGTCGTAATTTCAAACTGCGAATACGTGCAGAGAGCTAGAATTTGGCTCCAAAATATGGCTCAGGCCTCGAAATTGGGATATTTGGGATATTTTGAAAACTGCAGGGGAGTTTGTGCAAAATGTGACTCACTGCTGCTTTCAGTACTTGGCATATGTTGGGTATAAAAAGTCGTGTTTTCAAACTGCGAATACGTGCAGAGAGCCAGAATTTTGCTCCAAAATATGGCTCAGGCCTCGAAATTGGGATATTTGGAATATTTCGAAAACTGCAGGGGAGTTTGTGCAAAATGTGACTCACTGCCGCTTTCAGTACTTGGCATATGTTGGGTATTAAAAAGTCGTGTTTTCAAACTGCGAATACGTGCATAGAGCAAGAATTTGGCTCCAAAATATAGCTCAGGCCTCGAAATTGGGATGTTTAGGATATTTTGAAAACTGCAGGGAGGTTTGGGACAAGAATGACCAAACGCCGCTTTCAGTACTTGGCATATGTTGGGTATACAAATCCGTAATTTCAAACTGCGAATACGTGCAGAGAGCCAGAATTTGGCTCCAAAATATGGCTCAGGCCTCGAAATTGGGATGTTTGGAATATTTTGAAAACTGCAGGGGGGATTGAGACAAATGTGACCAAACGCATTGGCATATGTTGGGTATAAAAAAGTCGTAATTTCAAAATGCGAATACGTGCAGAGAGCCAGAATTTGGCTCCAAAAATAGCCTCAGGAATCGAAATTGGGATATTTGGGATATTTCGAAAACTGCAGGGGAGTTTGTGCAAAATGTGACTCACTGCCATTTTCAGGACTTGGCATATATTGGGTATAAAAAGTCATAAATTCAATCTGCGAATACGTGCTTAGAGACAGAATTTGGCTCCAAAATATGGCTCATTCCTCGAAATTGGGATGTTCGGGATATTTTGAAAACTGCAGGGAGGTTTTGGACAAATATGACCAAACGTCGCTTTCAGTACTTCGCATATGTTGGGTATATAACACCGTAATTTCAAACTGCGAATACGTGCCGAGAGCCAGAATTTGGCTCCAAAATATGGCTCAGGCCTCGAAATTAGCATGTTTAGGATATTTTGAAAACTGCAGGGAGCTTTGGGACAAATGTGACCAAACGCCGCTTTCAGTACTTGGCCTAAGTTGGGTATAAAAAGTCGTAATTTCAAACTGCGAATACGTGCACAGAGCCAGAATTTAGCTCCAAAATATGGCTCAGGCCTTGAAATTGAGATGTTTGGGATATTTTGAAAACTGCAGGGGGGATTGGGACAGATGTGACCAAACGCTTAGTACTTGGCATATGTTGGGTATAAAAAGTCTCATTTTCAAACTGCGAATACGTGCAGAGAGCCAGAATTTGGCTACAAAATATGGCTCAGGCCTCGAAATTAGGATGTTTCGGATATTTTGAAAACTGCAGGGGAGTTTGCGCAAAATGTGACTCACTGCCACTTTCAGTACTTGGCATATGTTGGGTATAAAAAGTCGTAATATCAAAATATGAATACGTGCAGAGAGCCAGAATTTGGCTACAAAATATGGCTCAGGCCTCGAAATTGGGATGTTTGGGATATTTTGAAAACTGCAGGGGTGTTTGCGCAAAATGTGACTCACTGCCACTTTCAGTACTTGGCATATGTTGGGTTTAAAAAGTCGTAATATCAAAATATGAATACGTGCAGAGAGCCAGACGTTGGCTCCAAAATATGGCTCAGGCCTCGAAATTGAGATGTTTGGGATATTTTGAAAACAGCAGGGGGGATTGGGACAGATGTGACCAAACGCCGCTTTTAGTACTAGGCATATGTTGGGTATAAAAAGTCGTAATTTCAAACAGCGAATACGTGCAGAGAGCCAGAATTTGGCTCCAAAACATCGCTCAAGCCTCGAAATTTTGATGTTTGGGATATTTTGATAGCTGCAGGGGGGATTGGGACAGATGTGACCAAACGCCGCTTTTAGTACTTGGCATATGTTGGGTATAAAAAGTCGTAATTTCAAACTGAGAATACGTGCAGAGAGCCAGAATTTGGCTACAAAATATGGCTCAGGCCTCGAAATTGGGATGTTTGGGATATTTTGAAAACTGCAGGGGGTAAGGAGACAAATGTGACCAAACGCATTGGCATATGTTGGGTATAAAAAAGTCGTAATTTCAAACTGCGAATACGTGCAGAGAGCTAGAATTTGGCTCCAAAATATGGCTCAGACCTCGAAATTGGGATATTTTGGATATTTTGAAAACTGCAGGGGAGTTTGTGCAAAATGTGACTCACTGCTGCTTTCAGTACTTGGCATATGTTGGGTATAAAAAGTCGTGTTTTCAAACTGCGAATACGTGCAGAGAGCCAGAATTTGGCTCTAAAATATGGCTCAGGCCTCGAAATTAGCATGTTTGGGATATTTTGAAAACTGCAGGGAGCTTTGGGACAAATGTGACCAAACGCCGCTTTCAATTCTTGGCATATGTTGGGCATAAAAAAGTCGCAATTTCAAACTGCGAATACGTGCAGAGAGCTAGAATTTGGCTCCAAAATATGGCTCAGGCCTCGAAATTGGGATATTTTGGATATTTTGAAAACTGCAGGGGAGTTTGTGCAAAATGTGACTCACTGCTGCTTTCAGTACTTGGCATATGCTGGTTATAAAAAGTCGTAATTTCAAACTGCGACTACGTGCAGAGAGCCAGAATTTTGCTCCAAAATATGGCTCAGGCCTCGAAATTGGGATATTTGGAATATTTCGAAAACTGCAGGGGAGTTTGCACAAAATGTGACTCACTGCTGCTTTCATTACTTGGCATATGTTGGGTATAAAAAAGTCGTGTTTTCAAACTGCGAATACGTGCATAGAGCAAGAATTTGGCTCCAAAATATGGCTCAGGCCTCGAAATTGGGATGTTTAGGATATTTTGAAAACTGCAGGGAGGTTTAGGACAAATATGACCAAACGCCGCTTTCAGTACTTGGCATATGTTGGGTATACAAAGCCATAATTTCAAACTGCGAATACGTGCAGAGAGCCAGAATTTGGCTCCAAAATATGGTTCAGGCCTCGAAATTGGGATGTTTGGGGTATTTTGAAAACTGCAGGGGGGATTGTGCAAAATGTGACTCACTGCTGCTTTCAGTACTTGGAAGATGTTGGGTATAAAAAGTCGCATTTTCAAACTGTGAATACGTGCAGAGAGCCAGAATTTGGGTACAAAATTTTGCTCAGGCCTCGAAATTGGGATGTTTGGGATATTTTGAAAACTGCAGGGGAGTTTGCGCAAAATGTGACTCACTGCCACTTTCAGTACTTGGCATATGTTGGGTATAAAAAGTCGTAATATCAAAATATGAATACGTGCAGAGAGCCAGAATTTGGCTAAAAAACATGGCTCAGGCCTTGAAATTGGGATGTTTGGGATATTTTGAAAACTGCAGGGGAGTTTGCGCAAAATGTGACTCACTGCACTTTCAGTACTTGGCATATGTTGGGTATAAAAAGTCGTAATATCAAAATATGAATACGTGCATAGAGCCAGACGTTGGCTCCAAAATGTGACTCAGGCCTCGATATTGGGATGTTTGGGATATTTAGAAAACTGCAGGGAGGTTTGGGACAAATGTTACCAAACGTCGCTTTCAGTACTTGGCATATGTTGGGCATAAAAAAGTCGCAATTTCCAACTGCGAATACGTGCAGAGAGCCAGAATTTGGCTCCAAAACATGGCTCAATCCTCGAAATTGTGATATTTTGGATGTATTGAAAAAGCAGGGGAGTTTGTGCAAAATGTGACTCACTGCTGCTTTCAGTACTTGGCATATGTTGGGTATAAAACTCGTAATTTCAAACTGCGAATACGTGCAGAGAGCCAGAATTTGGCTCCAAAATATGGCTCAATCCTCGAAATTGGGATATTTGAAATATTTCGAAAACTGCAGGGGAGTTTCTGCAAAATGTGACTCACTGCCGCTTTCAGGACTTAGAATATGTTAGGTATAAAAAGTCGTTATTTCAAATTGCGAATACGTGCAGAGAGCCAGAATTTGGCTCCAAAATATGGCTCAGGCCTCGAAATTGAGATGTTTGGGATATTTTGAAAACTGCAGGGGGGATTGGGACAGATGTGACCAATCGCCGCTTTTACTACTTGGCATATGTTGGGTATAAAAAGTCGTAATTTCAAACTGCGAATACGTGCAGAGAGCCAGAATTTGGCTACAAAATATGGCTCAGGCCTCGAAATTGGGATGTTTGGGATATTTTGAAAACTGCAGGGGGGATTGAGACAAATGTGACCAAACGCATTGGCATATGTTGGGTATAAAAAAGTTGTAATTTCAAACTGCGAATACCTGCAGTGAGCCAGAATTTGGCTCCAAAATATGGCACAGGCCTCGAAATTGGTATGTTTGGGATATTTTGAAAACTGCAGGGGGGATTGAGACAAATGTGACCAAACGCATTGGTATATGTTGGGTATAAAAAAGTCGTAATTTCAAACTGCGAATACGTGCATAGAGCCAGAATTTGGCTGCAAAATATGGCTCAGGCCTCGAAATTGGGATGTTTAGGATATTTTGAAAACTGCAGGGAGGTTTGGGACAAATATGACCAAACGCTGCTTTCAGTACTTGGCATATGTTGGGTATATAAAGCCATAATTTCAAACTGCGAATACGTGCAGAGAGCTAGAATTTGGCTGCAAAATATGGCTCAGGCCTCGAAATTGGGATGTTTGGGATATTTTGAAAACTGCAGGGAAGTTTGCGCAAATTGTGACTCACTGCCACTTTCAGTACTTGGCATATGTGGGGTATAAAAAGTCGTAATATCAAAATATGAATACGTGCAGAGAGCTAGACGTTGGCTCCAAATTATGACTCAGGCCTCGATATTGGGATGTTTGGGATATTTAGAAAATTGCAGGGAGGATTGGGACAAATGTGACCAAACGCCGCTTTCAGTACTTGGCATATGTTGGGTATAAAAAAGTCGCAATTTCAAACTGCGAATACGTACAAAGAGCCAGAATTTGGCTCCAAAATATGGCTCAGGCCTCGAAATTAGGATATTTGGAATATTTTGAAATTTGCAGGTGAGTTTGTGCAAAATGTGACTCACTGCTGCTTTCAGTACTTGGCATATGTTGGGTATAAAAAGTCATGTTTTCAAACTGCGAATACGTGCAGAGAGCCAGAATTTTGCTCCAAAATATGGCTCAGGCCTCGAAATTGGGATATTTGGAATATTTCGAAAACTCCAGGGGAGTTTGTGCAAAATGTGACTCACTGCTGCTTTCAGTACTTGGCATATGTTGGGTATATAAAAGTCGTGTTTTCAAACTGCGAATACGTGCATAGAGCAAGAATTTGGCTCCAAAATATGGCTCAGGCCTCGAAATTGGGATGTTTAGGATATTTTGAAAACTGCAGGGAGGTTTGGAACAAATATGACCAAACGCCGCTCTCAGTACTTGGCATATGTTGGGTATATAAAGCCATAATTTCAAACTGCGAATACGTGCAGAGAGCCAGAATTTGGCTCCAAAATATAGTTCAGGCCTCGAAAATGGGATGTTTGGTATATTTTGAAAACTGCAGGGGGGATTGAGACAAATGTGACCAAACGCATTGGCATATGTTGGGTATAAAAAAGTCGTAATATCAAAATATGAATACGTGCAGAGAGCCAGACGTTGGCTCCAAATTATGACTCAGGCCTCGATATTGGGATGTTTGGGATATTTAGAAAATTGCAGGGAGGATTGGGACAAATGTGACCAAACGCCGGTTTCAGTACTTGGCATATGTTGGGTATAAAAAAGTCGCAATTTCAAACTGCGAATACGTGCAAAGAGCAAGAATTTGGCTCCAAAACATGGCTAAGGCTTCGAAATTGGGATATTTGGGATATTTCGAAAACTGCAGGGGAGTTTGTGCAAAATGTGACTCACTGCCACTTTCAGTACTTGGCATATGTTGGGTATAAAAAGTCGTAATATCAAAATATGAATACGTGCAGAGAGCCAGACGTTGGCTCCAAATTATGACTCAGGCCTCGATATTGGGATGTTTGGGATATTTAGAAAATTGCAGGGAGGATTGGGACAAATGTGACCAAACGCCGGTTTCAGTACTTGGCATATGTTGGGTATAAAAAAGTCGCAATTTCAAACTGCGAATACGTGCAAAGAGCAAGAATTTGGCTCCAAAACATGGCTAAGGCTTCGAAATTGGGATATTTGGGATATTTCGAAAACTGCAGGGGAGTTTGTGCAAAATGTGACTCACTGCCACTTTCAGGACTTGGCATATGTTGGGTATAAAAAGTCATAAATTCAATCTGCGAATACGTGCATAGAGCCAGAATTTGGCTCCAAAATATGGCTCAAGCCTCGAAATTGGGATGTTCGGGATATTTTGAAAACTGCAGGGAGGTTTGGGGCAAATATGACCAAACGTCGCTTTCAGTACTTGGCATATGTTGGGTATATAAAACCATAATTTCGAACTGCGAATACGTGCAGAGAGCCAGAAATTGGCTCCAAAATATGGCTCAGGCCTCGAAATTGGGATGTTTGGGATATTTTGAAAACTGCAGGGGGGAAGGAGACAAATGTGACCAAACGCATTGGCATATGTTGGGTATAAAAAAGTCGTGTTTTCAAACTGCGAATACGTGCAGAGAGCCAGACTTTTGCTCCAAAATATGGCTCAGGCCTCGAAATTGGGATATTTGGAATATTTCGAAAACTGCAGGGGAGTTTGTGCAAAATGTGACTCACTGCCGCTTTCAGTACTTGGCATATGTTGGGTATAAAAAAGTCGTGTTTTCAAACTGCGAATACGTGCATAGAGCCAGAATTTGGCTCCAAAATATGGCTCAGGCATCGAAATTGGGATATTTGAGATATTTTGAAAACTGCAGGGAAGTTTGTGCAACATGTGACTCACTGCTGCTTTCAGTACTTGGAAGATGTTGGGTATAAAAGTCGTAATTTCAAACTGCGAATACGTGCAGAGAGCCAGAATCTGGATACAAAATATGGCTCAGGCCTCGAAATTGGGATGTTTGGGATATTTTGAAAACTGCAGGGGAGTTTGCGCAAATTGTGACTCACTGCCACTTTCAGTACTTGGCATATGTTGGGTATAAAAAGTCGTAATATCAAAATATGAATACGTGCAGAGAGCCAGACGTTGGCTCCAAATTATGACTCAGGCCTCGATATTGGGATGTTTGGGAGATTTAGAAAATTGCAGGGAGGATTGGGACAAATGTGACCAAAAGCCGCTTTCAGAACTTGGCATATGTTGGGTATAAAAAAGTCGCAATTTGAAACTGCGAATACGTGCATAGAGCCAGAATTTGGCTCCAAAACATGGCTAAGGCCTCGAAATTGGGATATTTGGGATATTTTAAAAACTGCAGGGGAGTTTGTGCAAAATGTGACTCACTGCTGCTTTCAGTACTAGGCATATATTGGGTATAAAAAGTCGTAATTTCAAACTGCGAATACGTGCAGAGAGCCAGAATTTGGCTCCAAAATATGGCTCAGGCCTCGAAATTGGGATATTTGGGATATTTCGAAAACTGCAGGGGAGTTTGTGCAAAATGTGATTCACTGCCACTTTCAGTACTTGGCATATGTTGGGTATATAAAAGTCGTGTTTTCAAACTGCGAATACGTGCATAGAGCAAGAATTTGGCTCCAAAATATGGCTCAGGCCTCGAAATTGGGATGTTTAGGATATTTTGAAAACTGCAGGGAGGTTTGGAACAAATATGACCAAACGCCGCTCTCAGTACTTGGCATATGTTGGGTATATAAAGCCATAATTTCAAACTGCGAATACATGCAGAGAGCCAGAATTTGGCTCCAAAATATAGCTCAGGCCTCGAAAATGGGATGTTTGGTATATTTTGAAAACTGCAGGGGGGATTGAGACAAATGTGACCAAACGCATTGGCATATGTTGGGTATAAAAAATTCGTAATAACAAAATGCGAATACGTGCAGAGAGCCAGAATTTGGCTACAAAATATGGCTCAGGCCTCGAAATTCGGATGTTTGGGATATTTTGAAAACTGCAGGGGAGTTTGCGCAAATTGTGACTCTCTGCCACTTTCAGTACTTGGCATATGTTGGGTATAAAAAGTCGTAATATCAAAATATGAATACGTGCAGAGAGCCAGACGTTGGCTCCAAATTATGACTCAGGCCTCGATATTGGGATGTTTGGGATATTTAGAAAATTGCAGGGAGGATTGGGACAAATGTGACCAAACGCCGGTTTCAGTACTTGGCATATGTTGGGTATAAAAAATTCGCAATTTCAAACTGCGAATACGTGCAAAGAGCCAGAATTTGGCTCCAAAACATGGCTCGGGCCTCGAAATTGGGATATTTGGGATATTTCGAAAACTGCAGGGGAGTTTGTGCAAAATGTGACTCACTGCCACTTTCAGGACTTGGCATATGTTGGGTATAAAAAGTCATAAATTCAATCTGCGAATACGTGCATAGAGCCAGAATTTGGCTCCAAAATATGGCTCAAGCCTCGAAATTGGGATGTTCGGGATATTTTGAAAACTGCAGGGAGGTTTGGGACAAATATGACCAAACGTCGCTTTCAGTACTTGGCATATGTTGGGTATATAAAACCATAATTTCGAACTGCGAATACGTGCAGAGAGCCAGAAATTGGCTCCAAAATATGGCTCAGGCCTCGAAATTGGGATGTTTGGGATATTTTGAAAACTGCAGGGGGGAAGGAGACAAATGTGACCAAACGCTTTGGCATATGTTGGGTATAAAAAAGTCGTGTTTTCAAACTGCGAATACGTGCAGAGAGCCAGACTTTTGCTCCAAAATATGGCTCAGGCCTCGAAATTGGGATATTTGGAATATTTCGAAAACTGCAGGGGAGTTTGTGCAAAATGTGACTCACTGCCGCTTTCAGTACTTGGCATATGTTGGGTATAAAAAAGTCGTGTTTTCAAACTGCGAATACGTGCATAGAGCCAGAATTTGGCTCCAAAATATGGCTCAGGCATCGAAATTGGGATATTTGAGATATTTTGAAAACTGCAGGGGAGTTTGTGCAAAATGTGACTCACTGCTGCTTTCAGTACTAGGCATATATTGGGTATAAAAAGTCGTAATTTCAAACTGCGAATACGTGCAGAGAGCCAGAATTTGGCTCCAAAATATGGCTCAAGCCTCGAAATTGGGATATTTGGGATATTTCGAAAACTGCAGGGGAGTTTGTGCAAAATGTGATTCACTGCCACTTTCAGGACTTGGCATATATTGGGTATAAAAAGTCATAAATTAAATCTGCGAATACGTGCTGAGAGCCAGAATTTGGCTCCAAAATATGGCTCAGGCCTCGAAATTGAGATGTTTGGGATATTTTGAAAACTGCAGGGGGGATTGGGACAGATGTGACCAATCGCCGCTTTTACTACTTGGCATATGTTGGGTATAAAAAGTCGTAATTTCAAACTGCGAATACGTGCAGAGAGCCAGAATTTGGCTACAAAATATTGCTCAGGCCTCGAAATTGGGATGTTTGGGATATTTTGAAAACTGCAGGGGGGATTGAGACAAATGTGACCAAACGCATTGGCATATGTTGGGTATAAAAAAGTCGCAATTTCAAACTGCGAATACGTGCAGAGAACCAAAATTTGGCTCCAAAATATGGCTCAGGCCTCGAAATTGGGATATTTGGGATATTTTGAAAACTGCAGGGGAGTTTGTGCAAAATGTGACTCACTGCTGCTTTCAGTACTTGGCATATGTTGGGTATAAAAAGTCGTAATTTCAAACTACGAATACGTGCAGAGAGCCAGAATTTGGCTACAAAATATGGCTCAGGCCTCGAAATTGGGATGTTTGGGATATTTTAAAAAATGCAGGGGAATTTGCGCAAATTGTGACTCATTGCCACTTTCAGTACTTGGCATATGTTGGGTATAAAAAATTCGCAATTTCAAACTGCGAATACGTGCAAAGAGCCAGAATTTGGCTCCAAAACATGGCTAAGGCCTCGAAATTGGGATATTTGGGATATTTTAAAAACTGCAGGTGAGTTTGTGCAAAATGTGACTCACTGCTGCTTTCAGTACTAGGCATATATTGGGTATAAAAAGTCGTAATTTCAAACTACGAATACGTGCAGAGAGCCAGAATTTGGCTCCAAAATATGGCTCAGGCCTTGAAATTGGGATATTTAGGATATTTCGAAAACTGCAGGGGAGTTTGTGCAAATTGTGACTCACTGCCACTTTCAGTACCTGGCATATGTTGGGTATAAAAAGTCGTAATATCAAAATATGAATACGTGCAGAGAGCCAGACGTTGGCTCCAAATTATGACTCAGGCCTCGATATTGGGATGTTTGGGATATTAAGAAAATTGCAGGGAGGATTGGGACAAATGTGACCAAACGCCGCTATCAGTACTTGGCATATGTTGGGTATAAAAAAGTCGCAATTTCAAACTGCGAATACGTGCAAAGAGCCAGAATTTGGCTCCAAAACATGGCTAAGGCTTCGAAATTGGGATATTTGGGATATTTCGAAAACTGCAGGGGAGTTTGTGCAAAATGTGACTCACTGCCACTTTCAGGACTTGGCATATGTTGGGTATAAAAAGTCATAAATTCAATCTGCGAATACGTGCATAGAGCCAGAATTTGGCTCCAAAATATGGCTCAAGCCTCGAAATTGGGATGTTCGGGATATTTTGAAAACTGCAGGGAGGTTTGGGGCAAATATGACCAAACGTCGCTTTCAGTACTTGGCATATGTTGGGTATATAAAACCATAATTTCGAACTGCGAATACGTGCAGAGAGCCAGAAATTGGCTCCAAAATATGGCTCAGGCCTCGAAATTGGGATGTTTGGGATATTTTGAAAACTGCAGGGGGGAAGGAGACAAATGTGACCAAACGCATTGGCATATGTTGGGTATAAAAAAGTCGTGTTTTCAAACTGCGAATACGTGCAGAGAGCCAGACTTTTGCTCCAAAATATGGCTCAGGCCTCGAAATTGGGATATTTGGAATATTTCGAAAACTGCAGGGGAGTTTGTGCAAAATGTGACTCACTGCCGCTTTCAGTACTTGGCATATGTTGGGTATAAAAAAGTCGTGTTTTCAAACTGCGAATACGTGCATAGAGCCAGAATTTGGCTCCAAAATATGGCTCAGGCATCGAAATTGGGATATTTGAGATATTTTGAAAACTGCAGGGAAGTTTGTGCAACATGTGACTCACTGCTGCTTTCAGTACTTGGAAGATGTTGGGTATTAAAGTCGTAATTTCAAACTGCGAATACGTGCAGAGAGCCAGAATCTGGATACAAAATATGGCTCAGGCCTCGAAATTGGGATGTTTGGGATATTTTGAAAACTGCAGGGGAGTTTGCGCAAATTGTGACTCACTGCCACTTTCAGTACTTGGCATATGTTGGGTATAAAAAGTCGTAATATCAAAATATGAATACGTGCAGAGAGCCAGACGTTGGCTCCAAATTATGACTCAGGCCTCGATATTGGGATGTTTGGGAGATTTAGAAAATTGCAGGGAGGATTGGGACAAATGTGACCAAAAGCCGCTTTCAGAACTTGGCATATGTTGGGTATAAAAAAGTCGCAATTTGAAACTGCGAATACGTGCATAGAGCCAGAATTTGGCTCCAAAACATGGCTAAGGCCTCGAAATTGGGATATTTGGGATATTTTAAAAACTGCAGGGGAGTTTGTGCAAAATGTGACTCACTGCTGCTTTCAGTACTAGGCATATATTGGGTATAAAAAGTCGTAATTTCAAACTGCGAATACGTGCAGAGAGCCAGAATTTGGCTCCAAAATATGGCTCAGGCCTCGAAATTGGGATATTTGGGATATTTCGAAAACTGCAGGGGAGTTTGTGCAAAATGTGATTCACTGCCACTTTCAGTACTTGGCATATGTTGGGTATATAAAAGTCGTGTTTTCAAACTGCGAATACGTGCATAGAGCAAGAATTTGGCTCCAAAATATGGCTCAGGCCTCGAAATTGGGATGTTTAGGATATTTTGAAAACTGCAGGGAGGTTTGGAACAAATATGACCAAACGCCGCTCTCAGTACTTGGCATATGTTGGGTATATAAAGCCATAATTTCAAACTGCGAATACATGCAGAGAGCCAGAATTTGGCTCCAAAATATAGCTCAGGCCTCGAAAATGGGATGTTTGGTATATTTTGAAAACTGCAGGGGGGATTGAGACAAATGTGACCAAACGCATTGGCATATGTTGGGTATAAAAAATTCGTAATAACAAAATGCGAATACGTGCAGAGAGCCAGAATTTGGCTACAAAATATGGCTCAGGCCTCGAAATTCGGATGTTTGGGATATTTTGAAAACTGCAGGGGAGTTTGCGCAAATTGTGACTCACTGCCACTTTCAGTACTTGGGCATATGTTGGGTATAAAAAGTCGTAATATCAAAATATGAATACGTGCAGAGAGCCAGACGTTGGCTCCAAATTATGACTCAGGCCTCGATATTGGGATGTTTGGGATATTTAGAAAATTGCAGGGAGGATTGGGACAAATGTGACCAAACGCCGGTTTCAGTACTTGGCATATGTTGGGTATAAAAAAGTCGCAATTTCAAACTGCGAATACGTGCAAAGAGCCAGAATTTGGCTCCAAAACATGGCTAAGGCTTCGAAATTGGGATATTTGGGATATTTTAAAAACTGCAGGTGAGTTTGTGCAAAATGTGACTCACTGCTGCTTTTAGTACTAGGCATATATTGGGTATAAAAAGTTGTAATTTCAAACTGCGAATACGTGCAGAGAGCCAGAATTTGGCTCCAAAATATGGCTCGGGCCTCGAAATTGGGATATTTGGGATATTTCGAAAACTGCAGGGGAGTTTGTGCAAAATGTGACTCACTGCCACTTTCAGGACTTGGCATATGTTGGGTATAAAAAGTCATAAATTCAATCTGCGAATACGTGCATAGAGCCAGAATTTGGCTCCAAAATATGGCTCAAGCCTCGAAATTGGGATGTTCGGGATATTTTGAAAACTGCAGGGAGGTTTGGGACAAATATGACCAAACGTCGCTTTCAGTACTTGGCATATGTTGGGTATATAAAACCATAATTTCGAACTGCGAATACGTGCAGAGAGCCAGAAATTGGCTCCAAAATATGGCTCAGGCCTCGAAATTGGGATGTTTGGGATATTTTGAAAACTGCAGGGGGGAAGGAGACAAATGTGACCAAACGCATTGGCATATGTTGGGTATAAAAAAGTCGTGTTTTCAAACTGCGAATACGTGCTGAGAGCCAGACTTTTGCTCCACAATATGGCTCAGGCCTCGAAATTGGGATATTTGGAATATTTCGAAAACTGCAGGGGAGTTTGTGCAAAATGTGACTCACTGCCGCTTTCAGTACTTGGCATATGTTGGGAATAAAAAAGTCGTGTTTTCAAACTGCGAATACGTGCATAGAGCCAGAATTTGGCTCCAAAATATGGCTCAGGCATCGAAATTGGGATATTTGAGATATTTTGAAAACTGCAGGGAAGTTTGTGCAACATGTGACTCACTTCTGCTTTCAGTACTTGGAAGATGTTGGGTATAAAAGTCGTAATTTCAAACTGCGAATACGTGCAGAGAGCCAGAATCTGGCTACAAAATATGGCTCAGGCCTCGAAATTGAGATGTTTGGGATATTTTGAAAACTGCAGGGTAGTTTGCGCAAATTGTGACTCACTGCCACTTTCAGTACTTGGCATATGTTGGGTATAAAAAGTCGTAATATCAAAATATGAATACGTGCAGAGAGCCAGACGTTGGCTCCAAATTATGACTCAGGCCTCGATATTGGGATGTTTGGGAGATTTAGAAAATTGCAGGGAGGATTGGGACAAATGTGATCAAACGCCGCTTTCAGAACTTGGCATATGTTGGGTATAAAAAAGTCGCAATTTGAAACTGCAAATACGTGCATAGAGCCAGAATTTGGCTCCAAAACATGGCTAAGGCCTCGAAATTGGGATATTTGGGATATTTTAAAACCTGCAGGGGAGTTTGTGCAAAATGTGACTCACTGCTGCTTTCAGTACTAGGCATATATTGGGTATAAAAAGTCGTAATATCAAACTGCGAATACGTGCAGAGAGCCAGAATTTGGCTCCAAAATATGGCTCAGGCCTCGAAATTGGGATATTTGGGATATTTCGAAAACTGCAGGGGAGTTTGTGCAAAATGTGATTCACTGCCACTTTCAGGACTTGGCATATATTGGGTATAAAAAGTCATAAATTCAATCTGCGAATACGTGCTGAGAGCCAGAATTTGGCTCCAAAATATGGCTCAGGCCTCGAAATTGAGATGTTTGGGATATTTTGAAAACTGCAGGGGGGATTGGGACAGATGTGACCAATCGCCGCTTTTACTACTTGGCATATGTTGGGTATAAAAAAGTCGCAATTTCAAACTGCGAATACGTGCAGAGAACCAAAATTTGGCTCCAAAATATGGCTCAGGCCTCGAAATTGGGATATTTGGGATATTTTGAAAACTGCAGGGGAGTTTGTGCAAAATGTGACTCACTGCTGCTTTCAGTACTTGGAAGATGTTGGGTATAAAAGTCGTAATTTCAAACTGCGAATACGTGCAGAGAGCCAGAATTTGGCTACAAAATATGGCTCAGGCCTCGAAATTGGGATGTTTGGGATATTTTAAAAAATGCAGGGGAATTTGCGCAAATTGTGACTCATTGCCACTTTCAGTACTTGGCATATGTTGGGTATAAAAAATTCGCAATTTCAAACTGCGAATACGTGCAAAGAGCCAGAATTTGGCTCCAAAACATGGCTAAGGCCTCGAAATTGGGATATTTGGGATATTTTAAAAACTGCAGGTGAGTTTGTGCAAAATGTGACTCACTGCTGCTTTCAGTACTAGGCATATATTGGGTATAAAAAGTCGTAATTTCAAACTACGAATACGTGCAGAGAGCCAGAATTTGGCTCCAAAATATGGCTCAGGCCTTGAAATTGGGATATTTAGGATATTTCGAAAACTGCAGGGGAGTTTGTGCAAATTGTGACTCACTGCCACTTTCAGTACCTGGCATATGTTGGGTATAAAAAGTTGTAATATCAAAATATGAATACGTGCAGAGAGCCAGACGTTGGCTCCAAATTATGACTCAGGCCTCGATATTGGGATGTTTGGGATATTAAGAAAATTGCAGGGAGGAATGGGACAAATGTGACCAAACGCCGCTATCAGTACTTGGCATATGTTGGGTATAAAAAAGTCGCAATTTCAAACTGCGAATACGTGCAAAGAGCTAGAATTTGGCTCCAAAACATGGCTAAGGCCTCGAAATTGGGATGTTCGGGATATTTTGAAAACTGCTGGGAGGTTTGGGACAAATATGACCAAACGTCGATTTCAGTACTTGGCATATGTTGGGTATATAAAACCGTAATTTCAAACTGCGAATACGTGCAGAGAGCCAGAAATTGACTCCAAAATATGGCTCAGGCCTCGAAATTGGGATGTTTGGGATATTTTGAAAACTGCAGGGGGGAAGGAGACAAATGTGACCAAACGCATTGGCATATGTTGGGTATAAAAAAGTCGTGTTTTCAAACTGCGAATACGTGCTGAGAGCCAGACTTTTGCTCCACAATATGGCTCAGGCCTCGAAATTGGGATATTTGGAATATTTCGAAAACTGCAGGGGAGTTTGTGCAAAATGTGACTCACTGCCGCTTTCAGTACTTGGCATATGTTGGGAATAAAAAAGTCGTGTTTTCAAACTGCGAATACGTGCATAGAGCCAGAATTTGGCTCCAAAATATGGCTCAGGCATCGAAATTGGGATATTTGAGATATTTTGAAAACTGCAGGGAAGTTTGTGCAACATGTGACTCACTTCTGCTTTCAGTACTTGGAAGATGTTGGGTATAAAAGTCGTAATTTCAAACTGCGAATACGTGCAGAGAGCCAGAATCTGGCTACAAAATATGGCTCAGGCCTCGAAATTGAGATGTTTGGGATATTTTGAAAACTGCAGGGTAGTTTGCGCAAATTGTGACTCACTGCCACTTTCAGTACTTGGCATATGTTGGGTATAAAAAGTCGTAATATCAAAATATGAATACGTGCAGAGAGCCAGACGTTGGCTCCAAATTATGACTCAGGCCTCGATATTGGGATGTTTGGGAGATTTAGAAAATTGCAGGGAGGATTGGGACAAATGTGATCAAACGCCGCTTTCAGAACTTGGCATATGTTGGGTATAAAAAAGTCGCAATTTGAAACTGCAAATACGTGCATAGAGCCAGAATTTGGCTCCAAAACATGGCTAAGGCCTCGAAATTGGGATATTTGGGATATTTTAAAACCTGCAGGGGAGTTTGTGCAAAATGTGACTCACTGCTGCTTTCAGTACTAGGCATATATTGGGTATAAAAAGTCGTAATATCAAACTGCGAATACGTGCAGAGAGCCAGAATTTGGCTCCAAAATATGGCTCAGGCCTCGAAATTGGGATATTTGGGATATTTCGAAAACTGCAGGGGAGTTTGTGCAAAATGTGATTCACTGCCACTTTCAGGACTTGGCATATATTGGGTATAAAAAGTCATAAATTCAATCTGCGAATACGTGCTGAGAGCCAGAATTTGGCTCCAAAATATGGCTCAGGCCTCGAAATTGAGATGTTTGGGATATTTTGAAAACTGCAGGGGGGATTGGGACAGATGTGACCAATCGCCGCTTTTACTACTTGGCATATGTTGGGTATAAAAAAGTCGCAATTTCAAACTGCGAATACGTGCAGAGAACCAAAATTTGGCTCCAAAATATGGCTCAGGCCTCGAAATTGGGATATTTGGGATATTTTGAAAACTGCAGGGGAGTTTGTGCAAAATGTGACTCACTGCTGCTTTCAGTACTTGGAAGATGTTGGGTATAAAAGTCGTAATTTCAAACTGCGAATACGTGCAGAGAGCCAGAATTTGGCTACAAAATATGGCTCAGGCCTCGAAATTGGGATGTTTGGGATATTTTAAAAAATGCAGGGGAATTTGCGCAAATTGTGACTCATTGCCACTTTCAGTACTTGGCATATGTTGGGTATAAAAAATTCGCAATTTCAAACTGCGAATACGTGCAAAGAGCCAGAATTTGGCTCCAAAACATGGCTAAGGCCTCGAAATTGGGATATTTGGGATATTTTAAAAACTGCAGGTGAGTTTGTGCAAAATGTGACTCACTGCTGCTTTCAGTACTAGGCATATATTGGGTATAAAAAGTCGTAATTTCAAACTACGAATACGTGCAGAGAGCCAGAATTTGGCTCCAAAATATGGCTCAGGCCTTGAAATTGGGATATTTAGGATATTTCGAAAACTGCAGGGGAGTTTGTGCAAATTGTGACTCACTGCCACTTTCAGTACCTGGCATATGTTGGGTATAAAAAGTTGTAATATCAAAATATGAATACGTGCAGAGAGCCAGACGTTGGCTCCAAATTATGACTCAGGCCTCGATATTGGGATGTTTGGGATATTAAGAAAATTGCAGGGAGGAATGGGACAAATGTGACCAAACGCCGCTATCAGTACTTGGCATATGTTGGGTATAAAAAAGTCGCAATTTCAAACTGCGAATACGTGCAAAGAGCTAGAATTTGGCTCCAAAACATGGCTAAGGCCTCGAAATTGGGATGTTCGGGATATTTTGAAAACTGCTGGGAGGTTTGGGACAAATATGACCAAACGTCGATTTCAGTACTTGGCATATGTTGGGTATATAAAACCGTAATTTCAAACTGCGAATACGTGCAGAGAGCCAGAAATTGACTCCAAAATATGGCTCAGGCCTCGAAATTGGGATGTTTGGGATATTTTGAAAACTGCAGGGGGGAAGGAGACAAATGTGACCAAACGCCGCTTTTACTACTTGGCATATGTTGGGTATAAAAAGTCGTAATTTCAAACTGCGAATACGTGCAGAGAGCCAGAATTTGGCTACAAAATATGGCTCATGCCTCGAAATTGGGATGTTTGGGATATTTTGAAAACTGCAGGGGAGTTTGCGCAAAATGTGACTCACTGCCACTTTCAGTACTTGGCATATGTTGGGTATAAAAATTCGTAATATCAAACTGCGAATACGTCCAAAGAGCCAGAATTTGGCTCCAAAATATGGCTCGGGCCTCGAAATTGGGATATTTGGGATATTACGAAAACTGCAGGGGAGTTTGTGCAAAATGTGACTCACTGCCACTTTCAGGACTTGGCATATGTTGGGTATAAAAAGTCATAAATTCAATCTGCGAATACGTGCATAGAGCCAGAATTTGGCTCCAAAATATGGCTCAGGCCTCGAAATTGTGATATTTGGAATATTTCGAAAACTGCAGGGGAGTTTGTGCAAAATGTGACTCACTGCCGCTTTCAGTACTTGGCATATGTTGGGTATAAAAAAGTCGTGTTTTCAAAATGCGAAAACGTGCATACAGGCAGAATTTGGCTCCAAAATATGGCTCAGGCATCGAAATTGGGATATTTGAGATATTTCGAAAACTGCAGGGGAGTTTGTGCAAAATGTGACTCACTGCCGCTTTCAGTACTTGGCATATGTTGGGTATAAAAAAGTCGTGTTTTCAAAATGCGAATACGTGCAGAGAGCCAGAATCTGGCTACAAAATATGGCTCAGGCCTCGAAATTGGGATGTTTGGGATATTTTGAAAACTGCAGGTGAGTTTGCGCAAATTGTGACTCACTGCCACATTCATTACTTGGCATATGTTGGGTATAAAAAGTCGTAATATCAAAATATGAATACGTGCAGAGAGCCAGACGTTGGCTCCAAATTATGACTCGGGCCTCGATATTGGGATGTTTGGGAGATTTAGAAAATTGCAGGGAGGATTGGGACAAATTTGACCAAACGCCGCTTTCAGTACTTGGCATATGTTGGGTATAAAAAAGTCGCAATTTCAAACTGCGAATACGTGCAAAGAGCTAGAATTTAGCTCCAAATCATGGCTAAGGCGTCGAAATTGGGATATTTGGGATATTTTAAAAACTGCAGGGGAGTTTGTGCAAAATGTGACTCACTGCTGCTTTCAGTACTAGGCATATATTGGGTATAAAAAGTCGTAATTTCAAACTGCGAATACGTGCAGAGAGTCAGAATTTGGCTACAAAATATGGCTCAGGCCTCGAAATTGGGATGTTTGGGATATTTTGAAAACTGCAGGGCAGTTTGTGCAAAATGTGACTCACAGCTTCTTTCAGTACTTGGCATATGTTGGGTATAAAACTCGTAATTTCAAACTGCGAATACGTGCAGAGAGCCAGAATTTGGCTCCAAAATATGGCTCAGGCCTCGAAATTGGGATATTTGGAACATTTCGAAAACTGCAGGGGAGTTTGTGCAAAATGTGACTCACTGCTGCTTTCAGGACTTGGCATATGTTGGGTATAAAAAGTCGTAATTTCAAACTGCGAATACGTGCAAAGAGCCAGAATTTGGCCACAAAATTTGGCTCAGGCCTTGAAATTGAGATGTTTGGGATATTTTGAAAACTGCAGGGGGGATTGGGACAATTGTGACCAAACGCCGCTTTTACTACTTGGCATATGTTGGGTATAAAAAGTCGTAATTTCAAACTGCGAATACGTGCAGAGAGCCAGAATTTGGCTACAAAATATGGCTCAGGCCTCGAAATTGGGATGTTTGGGATATTTTGAAAACTGCAGGGGGGATTGAGACAAATGTGACCAAACGCATTGGCATATGTTGGGTATAAAAAAGTCGTAATTTCAAACTGCGAATAAGTGCAAAGAGCCAGAATTTAACTCCAAAACATGGCTAATGTCTCGAAATTGGGATATTTGGGATATTTTAAAAACTGCAGGTGAGTTTGTGCAAAATGTGACTCACTGCTGCTTTCAATACTAGGCATATATTGGGTATAAAAAGTCGTAATTTCAAACTGCCAATACTTGCAGAGAGCCAGAATTTGGCTCCAAAATATGGCTCAGGCCTCGAAGTTGGGATATTTGGGATATTTCGAAAACTGCAGGGGAGTTTGTGCAAATTGTGACTCACTGCCACTTTCAGTACCTGGCATATGTTGGGTATAAAAAGTCGTAATATCAAAATATGAATACGTGCAGAGAGCCAGACGTTGGCTCCAAATTATGACTCAGGCCTCGATATTGGGATGTTTGGGATATTTAGAAAATTGCAGGGAGGATTGGGACAAATGTGACCAAGCGCCGCTTTCAGTACTTGGCATATGTTGGGAATAAAAAAGTCGCAATTTCAAACTGCGAATACGTGCAAAGAGCTAGAATTTAGCTCCAAAACATGGCTAAGGCCTCGAAATTGGGATTTTTGGGATATTTTAAAAACTGCTGGTGAGTTTGTGCAAAATGTGTCTCACTGCTGCTTTCAGTATTAGGCATATATTGGGTATAAAAAGTCGTAGTTTCAAACTGCGAATACGTGCAGAGAGCCAGAATTTGGCTCCAAAATATGGCTCAGGCCTCGAAATTGGGATATTTGGGATACTTCGAAAACTGCAGGGGAGTTTGTGCAAATTGTGACTCAATGCCACTTTCAGGACTTGGCATATGTTGGGTATAAAAAGTCATAAATTCAATCTGCGAATACATGTATAGAGCCAGAATTTGGCTCCAAAATATGGCTCAGGCCTCGAAATTGGGATGTTCGGGATATTTTGAAAACTGCAGGGAGGTTTGGGACAAATATGACCAAACGTCGCTTTCAGTACTTGGCATATGTTGGGTATATAAAACCATAATTTCAAACTGCGAATACGTGCAGAGAGCCAGAATTTGGCTCCAAAATATGGCTCGGGCCTCGAAATTAGCATGTTTGGGATATTTGGAAAACTGCAGGGAGCTTTGGGACAAATGTGACCAAACGCCGCTTTCAGTACTTGGCATAAGTTGGGTATAAAAATTCGTAATTTCAAACTGCGAATACGTGCAGAGAGCCAGAATTTGGCTCCAAAATATGGCTCAGGCCATGAAATTGAGATGTTTGGGATATTCTGAAAACTGCAGGGGGGATTGTGACAGATGAGACCAAACACCGCTTTTAGTACTTGGCATATGTTGGGTATAAAAATTCGTAATTTCAAACTGCGAATACGTGCAGAGAGCCAGAATTTGGCTACAAAATATGGCTCAGGCCTCGAAATTGGGATTTTTGGGATATTTTGAAAACTGCAGGGGAGTTTGCGCAAAATGTGACTCACTGCCACTTTCAGTACTTGGCATATGTTGGGTATAAAAAGTCGTAATGTCAAAATATAAATACGTGCAGAGAGCCAGAATTTGGCTACAATATATGACTCAGGCCTCGAAATTGGGATATTTGGGATATTTCGAAAACTGCAGGGGAGTTTGTGCAAATTGTGACTCACTGCCACTTTCAGTACCTGGCATATGTTGGGTATTAAAAGTCGTAATATCAAAATATGAATACGTGCAGAGAGCCAGACGTTGGCTCCAAATTATGACTCAGGCGTCGATATTGGGATGTTTGGGATATTTAGAAAATTGCAGGGTGGATTGGGACAAATGTGACCAAACGCCGCTTTCAGTACTTGGCTTATGTTGGGTATAAAAAAGTCGCAATTTCAAACTGCGAATACGTGCAAAGAGCTAGAATTTAGCTCCAAAACATGGCTAAGGCTTCGAAATTGGGATGTTTGGGATATTTTGAAAACTGCAGGGGAGTTTGCACAAAATGTGACTCACTGCCACTCTCAGTACTTGGCATATGTTGGGTATAAAAAGTCGTAATATTAAAATATGAATACGTGCAGAGAGCCAGACGTTGGCTCGAAAATATGACTCAGGCCTCGATATTGGGATGTTTGGGATATTTAGAAAACTGCAGGGAGGTTTGGGACAAATGTTACCAAACGCCGCTTTCAGTACTTGGCATTTGTTGGGCATAAAAAAGTCGCAATTTCAAACTGCGAATACGTGCAGAGAGCCAGAATTTGGCTCCAAAACATGACAAAGGCCTCGAAATTGGGATATTTGGGATATTTTGAAAACTGCAGGGGAGTTTGTGCAAAATATGACTCACAGCTGCTTTCAGTACTTGGTATATTTTGGGTATAAAACTCTTAATTTCAAAATGCGAATACGTGCAGAGAGCCAGAATTTGGCTACAAAATATGGCTCAGGCCTCGAAATTGTGATGTTTGGGATATTTTGAAAACTGCATTGGGGATTGAGACAAATGTGACCAAACGCATTGGCATATGATGGGTATAAAAAAGTCGTAATTTCAAACTGCGAATACGTGCAGAGAGCCAGAATTTGGCTACAAAACATGGCTAAGGCCTCGAAATTGGGATTTTTGGGATATTTTAAAAACTGCTGGTGAGTTTGTGCAAAATGTGTCTCACTGCTGCTTTCAGTATTAGGCATATATTGGGTATAAAAAGTCGTAGTTTCAAACTGCGAATACGTGCAGAGAGCCAGAATTTGGCTCCAAAATATGGCTCAGGCCTCGAAATTGGGATATTTGGGATACTTCGAAAACTGCAGGGGAGTTTGTGCAAATTGTGACTCAATGCCACTTTCAGGACTTGGCATATGTTGGGTATAAAAAGTCATAAATTCAATCTGCGAATACATGTATAGAGCCAGAATTTGGCTCCAAAATATGGCTCAGGCCTCGAAATTGGGATGTTCGGGATATTTTGAAAACTGCAGGGAGGTTTGGGACAAATATGACCAAACGTCGCTTTCAGTACTTGGCATATGTTGGGTATATAAAACCATAATTTCAAACTGCGAATACGTGCAGAGAGCCAGAATTTGGCTCCAAAATATGGCTCGGGCCTCGAAATTAGCATGTTTGGGATATTTGGAAAACTGCAGGGAGCTTTGGGACAAATGTGACCAAACGCCGCTTTCAGTACTTGGCATAAGTTGGGTATAAAAATTCGTAATTTCAAACTGCGAATACGTGCAGAGAGCCAGAATTTGGCTCCAAAATATGGCTCAGGCCATGAAATTGAGATGTTTGGGATATTCTGAAAACTGCAGGGGGGATTGTGACAGATGAGACCAAACACCGCTTTTAGTACTTGGCATATGTTGGGTATAAAAATTCGTAATTTCAAACTGCGAATACGTGCAGAGAGCCAGAATTTGGCTACAAAATATGGCTCAGGCCTCGAAATTGGGATTTTTGGGATATTTTGAAAACTGCAGGGGAGTTTGCGCAAAATGTGACTCACTGCCACTTTCAGTACTTGGCATATGTTGGGTATAAAAAGTCGTAATATCAAAATATAAATACGTGCAGAGAGCCAGAATTTGGCTACAATATATGACTCAGGCCTCGAAATTGGGATATTTGGGATATTTCGAAAACTGCAGGGGAGTTTGTGCAAATTGTGACTCACTGCCACTTTCAGTACCTGGCATATGTTGGGTATTAAAAGTCGTAATATCAAAATATGAATACGTGCAGAGAGCCAGACGTTGGCTCCAAATTATGACTCAGGCGTCGATATTGGGATGTTTGGGATATTTAGAAAATTGCAGGGTGGATTGGGACAAATGTGACCAAACGCCGCTTTCAGTACTTGGCTTATGTTGGGTATAAAAAAGTCGCAATTTCAAACTGCGAATACGTGCAAAGAGCTAGAATTTAGCTCCAAAACATGGCTAAGGCTTCGAAATTGGGATGTTTGGGATATTTTGAAAACTGCAGGGGAGTTTGCACAAAATGTGACTCACTGCCACTCTCAGTACTTGGCATATGTTGGGTATAAAAAGTCGTAATATTAAAATATGAATACGTGCAGAGAGCCAGACGTTGGCTCGAAAATATGACTCAGGCCTCGATATTGGGATGTTTGGGATATTTAGAAAACTGCAGGGAGGTTTGGGACAAATGTTACCAAACGCCGCTTTCAGTACTTGGCATTTGTTGGGCATAAAAAAGTCGCAATTTCAAACTGCGAATACGTGCAGAGAGCCAGAATTTGGCTCCAAAACATGACAAAGGCCTCGAAATTGGGATATTTGGGATATTTTGAAAACTGCAGGGGAGTTTGTGCAAAATATGACTCACAGCTGCTTTCAGTACTTGGTATATTTTGGGTATAAAACTCTTAATTTCAAAATGCGAATACGTGCAGAGAGCCAGAATTTGGCTACAAAATATGGCTCAGGCCTCGAAATTGTGATGTTTGGGATATTTTGAAAACTGCATTGGGGATTGAGACAAATGTGACCAAACGCATTGGCATATGATGGGTATAAAAAAGTCGTAATTTCAAACTGCGAATACGTGCAGAGAGCCAGAATTTGGCTACAAAATATGGCTCAGGCCTCGAAATTGGGATGTTTGGGATATTTTGAAAACTGCAAGGGAGTTTGCGCAAAATGTGACTCACTGCTGCTTTCAGTACTTGGAAGATGTTGGGTATAAAAGTCGTAATTACAAACTGCGAATACGTGCTGAGAGCCAGAATTTGGCTACAAAATATGGCTCAGCCCTCGAAATTGGGATGTTTGGGATATTTTAAAAAATGCAGGGGAGTTTGCGCAAATTGTGACTCACTGCCACTTTCAGTACTTGGCATATGTTGGGTATAAAAAATCGTAATATCAAAATATGAATACGTGCAGAGAGCCAGACGTTGGCTTCAAATTATGACTCGGGCCTCGATATTGGGATGTTTGGGATATTTAGAAAATTACAGGGAGGATTGGGACAAATGTGACCGAACGCCGCTTTCAGTACTTGGCATATGTTGGGTATAAAAAAGTCGCAATTTCAAACTGCGAATACGTGCAAAGAGCCAGAATTTGGCTCCAAAATATGGCTAAGGCCTCGAAATTGGGATATTTGGGATATTTTAAAAACTGCAGGTGAGTTTGTGCAAAATGTGACTCACTGCTGCTTTCAGTACTAGGCATATATTCGGTATAAAAAGTCGTAATTACAAACTGCGAATACGTGCAGAGAGCCAGAATTTGGCTCCAAAATATGGCTCAGGCCTGGAAATTGGGATATTTGGGATACTTCGAAAACTGCAGGGGAGTTTGTGCAAATTGTGACTCACTGCCACTTTCAGTACCTGGCATATGTTGGGTATAAAAAGTCGTAATATCAAAATATGAATACGTGCAGAGAGCCAGACGTTGGCTCCAAATTATGACTCAGGCCTCGATATTGGGATGTTTGGGATATTTAGAAAATTGCAGGGAGGATTGGGACAAATGTGACCAAACGCCGCTTTCAGTTCTTGGCATATGTTGGGTATAAAAAAGTCACAATTTCAAACTGCGAATACGTGCAGAGAGCCAGAATTTGGCTCCAAAATATGGCTCAGGCCACGAAATTGGGATATTTGGGATATTTCGAAAACTGCAGGGGAGTTTGTGCAAAATGTGACTCACAGCCACTTTCAGGACTTGGGATATGTTGGGTATAAAAAGTCATAAATTCAATCTGCGAATACGTGCATAGAGCCAGAATTTGGCTCCAGGCCTCGAAATTGGGATGTTCGCGATATTTTGAAAACTGCAGGGAGGTTTGGGACAAATATGACCAAACGTCGCTTTCAGTACTTGGCATATGTTGGGTATATAAAACCGTAATTTCAAACTGCGAATACGTGCAGAGAGCCAGAATTTGGCTCCAAAATATGGCTCGGGCCTCGAAATTGGGATTTTTGGGATATTTTGAAAACTGCAGGGGAGTTTGCGCAAAATGTGACTCACTGCCACTTTCAGTACTTGGCATATGTTGGGTATAAAAAGTCGTAATATCAAAATATGAATACGTGCAGAAAGCCAGAATTTGGCTACAAAATATGGCTCAGGCCACGAAATTGGGATGTTTGGGATATTTAGAAAACTGCAAGGAGGTTTGGGACAAATGTTACCAAACGCCGCTTTCAGTACTTGGCATATGTTGGGCATAAAAAAGTCGCAATTTCAAACTGCGAATACGTGCAGAGAGCCAGAATTTGGCTCCAAAACATTACAAAGGCCTCGAAATTGGGATATTTGGGATATTTTGAAAACTGCAGGGGAGTGTGTGCAAAATGTGACTCACAGCTGCTTTCAGTACTTGGTATATGTTGGGTATAAAACTCGTAATTTCAAACTGCGAATACGTGCAGAGAGCCAGAATTTGGCTCTAAAATATGGCTCAGGCCTCGAAATTGGGATATTTGGAATATTTCGAAAACTGCAGGGGAGTTTGTGCAAAATGTGACTCACTGCCGCTTTCAGGACTTGGCATATGTTGGGTATAAAAAGTCGTAATTTCAAACTGCGAATACGTGCAGAGAGCCAGAATTTGGCTCCAAAATATGGCTCAGGCCTCGAAATTGGGATATTTGGGATATTTTGAAAACTGCAAGGGAGTTTGCGCAAAATGTGACTCACTGCTGCTTTCAGTACTTGGAAGATGTTGGGTATAAAAGTCGTAATTTCAAACTGCGAATACGTGCTGAGAGCCAGAATTTGGCTACAAAATATGGCTCAGGCCTCGAAATTGGGATGTTTGGGATATTTTAAAAAATGCAGAGGAGTTTGCGCAAATTGTGACTCACTGCCACTTTCAGTTCTTGGCATATGTTGGGTATTAAAAATCGTAATATCAAAATATGAATACGTGCAGAGAGCCAGACGTTGGGTCCAAATTATGACTCAGGCCTCGATATTGGGATGTATGGGATATTTAGAAAATTGCAGGAAGGATTGGGACAAATGTGACCAAACGCCGCTTTCAGTACTTGGCATATGTTGGGTATAAAAAAGTTGCAATTTCAAACTGCGAATACGTGCAAAGAGCCAGAATTTGGCTCCAAAACATGGCTAAGGCCTCGAAATTGGGATATTTGGGATATTTTAAAAACTGCAGGTGAGTTTGTGCAAAATGTGACTCACTGCTGCTTTCAGTACTAGGCATATATTGGGTATAAAAAGTCGTAATTTCAAACTGCGAATACGTGCAGAGAGCCAGTATTTGGCTCCAAAATATGACTCAGGCCTCGAAATTGGGATATTTGGGATATTTCGAAAACTGCAGGGGAGTTTGCGCAAAATGTGACTCACTGCCACTTTCAGTACTTGGCATATGTTGGGTATAAAAAGTCGTAATATCAAAATATGAATACGTGCAGAGAGCCAGACGTTGGCTCGAAAATATGACTCAGGCCTCGATATTGGGATGTTTGGGATATTTAGAAAACTGCAAGGAGGTTTGGGACAAATGTTACCAAACGCCGCTTTCAGTACTTGGCATATGTTGGGCATAAAAAAGTCGCAATTTCAAACTGCGAATACGTGCAGAGAGCCAGAATTTGGCTCCAAAACATGACAAAGGCCTCGAAATTGGGATATTTGGGATATTTTGAAAACTGCAGGGGAGTTTGTGCGAAATGTGACTCACAGCTGCTTTCAGTACTTGGTATATGTTGGGTATAAAACTCGTAATTTCAAACTGCGAATACGTGCAGAGAGCCAGAATTTGGCTCTAAAATATGGCTCAGGCCTCGAAATTGGGATATTTGGAATATTTCGAAAACTGCAGGGGAGTTTGTGCAAAATGTGACTCGCTTCCGCTTACAGGACTTGGCATATGTTGGGTATAAAAATTCGTAATTTCTAACTGCGAATACGTGCAGAGAGCCAGAATTTGGCTACAAAATATGGCTCAGGCCTCGAAATTGGGATATTTGGGATATTTTGAAAACTGCAGGGGAGTTTGTGCCAAATGTGACTCACTGCTGCTTTCAGTACTTGGAAGATGTTGGGTACAAAAGTCGTAATTTCAAACTGCGAATACGTGCAGAGAGCCAGAATTTTGCTACAAAATATGGCTCAGGCCTCGAAATTTTGATGTTTGGGATATTTTGAAAACTGCAGGGGAGTTTGCGCAAATTGTGACTCACTGCCACTTTCAGTACTTGGCATATGTTGGGTATAAAATTTCGTAATATCAAAATATGAATACGTGCAGAGAGCCAGACGTTGGCTCCAAAATATGGCTAAGGCCTCGAAATTGGGGTATTTGGGATATTTTAAAAACTGCAGGTGAGTTTGTGCAAAATGTGAATCACTGCTGCTTTCAGTATTAGGCATATATTGGGTATAAAAAGTCGTAATTTCAGACTGCGAATACGTGCATAGAGGTAGAATTTGGCTCCAAAATATGGCTCAGGCCTCGAAATTGGGATGTTCGGGATATTTTGAAAACTGCAGGGAGGTTTGGGACAAATATGACCAAACGTCGCTTTCAGTACTTGGCATATGTTGGGTATATAAAACCGTAATTTCAAACTGTGAATACGTGCAGAGAGCCAGAATTTGGCTCCAAAATATGGCTCGGGCCTCGAAATTAGCATGTTTGGGATATTTGGAAAACTGCAGGGAGGTTTGGGACAAATGTTACCAAACGCCGCTTTCAGTACTTGGCATATGTTGGGCATAAAAAAGTCGCAATTTCAAACTGCGAATACGTGCAGAGAGCCAGAATTTGGCTCCAAAACATGACAAAGGCCTCGAAATTGGGATATTTGGGATATTTTGAAAACTGCAGGGGAGTTTGTGCAAAATGTGACTCACAGCTGCTTTCAGTACTTGGTATATGTTGGGTATAAAACTCGTAATTTCAAACTGCGAATACGTGCAGAAAGTTAGAATTTGGCTGTTAAATATGGCTCAGGCCTCGAAATTGGGATATTTGGAATATTTCGAAAACTGCAGGGGAGTTTGTGCAAAATGTGACTCACTGCCGCTTTCAGAACTTGGCATATGTTGGGTATAAAAAGTCGTAATTTCAAACTGCGAATACGTGCAGAGAGCCAGAATTTGGCTCCAAAATATGGCTCAGGCCTCGAAATTGGGATATTTGGGATATTTTGAAAACTGTAGGGGAGTTTGTGCAAAATGTGACTCACTGCTGCTTTCAGTACTTGGCATATGTTGGGTATTAAAAGTCCTAATTTCTAACTGCGAATACGTGCAGAGAGCCAGAATTTGGCTACAAAATATGGCTCAGGCCTCGAAATTGGGTTATTTGGAATATTTCGAAAACTGCAGGGGAGTTTGTGCAAAATGTGACTCACTGCCGCTTTCAGGACTTGGCATATGTTGGGTATAAAAAGTCGTAATTTCTAACTGCGAATACGTGCAGAGAGCGAGAATTTGGCTACAAAATAAGGCTCAGGCCTCGAAATTGGGACATTTAGGATATTTTGAAAACTGCAGGGGAGTTTGTGCCAAATGTGACTCACTGCTGCTTTCAGTACTTGGAAGATGTTGGGTATAAAATTTGTAATTTCAAACTGCGAATACGTGTAGAGAGCCAGAATTTGGCTACAAAATATGGCTCAGGCCTCGAAATTGGGATGTTTGGGATATTTTGAAAACTGCAGGGGAGTTTGCGCAAATTGTGACTCACTGCCACTTTCAGTACTTGGCATATGTTGGGTATAAAAAGTCGTAATATCAAAATATGAATACGTGCAGAGAGCCAGACGTTGGCTCCAAATTATGACTCTGGCCTCGATATTGGGATGTTTGGGATATTTAGAAAATTGCAAGGAGGATTGGGACAAATGTGACCAAACGCCGCTTTCAGTACTTGGCATATATTGGGTATAAAAAGTCGTAATTTCAAACTGCGAATACGTGCAGAGAGCCAGAATTTGGCTCCAAAATATGGCTCAGGCCGCGAAATTGGGATATTTGGAATATTTCGAAAACTGCAGGGGAGTTTGTGCAAAATGTGATTCACTGCCACTTTCAGGACTTGGAATATATTGGGTATAAAAAGTCATAAATTCAATCTGCGAATACGTGCATAGAGACAGAAATTGGCTCCAAAATATGGCTCAGGCCTCGAAATTGGGATGTTCGGGATATTTTGAATAAGCAGAAGAGTTTGTGCAAAATTGTGACTCATTGCTGCTTTCAGTACTTGGCATATGTTGGGTATAAAACTCGTAA
The DNA here is from genome assembly GCF_040958095.1 of Procambarus clarkii. Taxonomy (NCBI): domain Eukaryota; kingdom Metazoa; phylum Arthropoda; class Malacostraca; order Decapoda; family Cambaridae; genus Procambarus; species Procambarus clarkii. Next base: position 3,865,583 of record NC_091172.1, read on the forward strand.
TTTCAAACTGCGAATACGTGCAGAGAGCCAGAATTTGGCTCCAAAATATGGCTCAGGCCTCGAAATTGGGATATTTGAAATATTTCGAAAACTGCAGGGGAGTTTGTGCAAAATGTGACTCACTGCCGCTTTCAGGACTTGGAATATGTTGGGTATAAAAAGTCGTAATTTCAAACTGCGAATACGTGCAGAGAGCCAGAATTTGGCTCCAAAATATGGCTCAGGCCTCGAAATTGAGATGTTTGGGATATTTTGAAAACTGCAGGGGGGATTGGGACAGATGTGACTAATCGCCAGTTTTACTACTTGGCATATGTTGGGTATAAAAATTCGTAATTTCAAACTGCGAATACGTGCAGAGAGCCAGAATTTGGCTCCAAAATATGGCTCAGGCCGCGAAATTGGGATATTTGGAATATTTCGAAAACTGCAGGGGAGTTTGTGCAAAATGTGATTCACTGCCACTTTCAGGACTTGGCATATATTGGGTATAAAAAGTCATAAATTCAATCTGCGAATACGTGCATAGAGACAGAATTTGGCTCCAAAATATGGCTCAGGCCTCGAAATTGGGATGTTCGGGATATTTTGAAAACTGCAGGGAGGTTTGGGACAAATATGACCAAACGTCGCTTTCAGTACTTCGCATATGTTGGGTATATAACACCGTAATTTCAAACTGCGAATACGTGCAGAGAGCCAGAATTTGGCTCAAAAATATGGCTCAGGCCTCGAAATTAGCATGTTAGGGATATTTTAAAAACTGCAGGGAGCTTTGGGACAAATGTGACCAAATGCCGCTTGCAGTACTTGGCATAAGTTGGGTATAAAAAGTCGTAATTTCAAACTGCGAATACGTGCACAGAGCCAGAATTTTGCTCCAGAATATGGCTCAGGCCTTGAAATTGAGATGTTTGGGATATTTTGAAAACTGCAGGGGGGATTGGGACAGATGTGACCAAACGCCGCTTTTAGTACTTGGCATATGTTGGGTATAAAAAGTCGCATTTTCAAACTGCGAATACGTGCAGAGAGCCAGAATTTGGCTACAAAATTTGGCTCAGGCCTCGAAATTGGGATGTTTGGGATATTTTGAAAACTGCAGAGGAGTTTGCGCAAAATGTGACTCACTGCACTTTCAGTACTTGGCATATGTTGGGTATAAAAAGTCGTAATATCAAAATATGAATACGTGCTGAGAGCCAGACGTTGGCTCCAAAATATGACTCAGGCCTCGATATTGGGATGTTTAGGATATTTAGAAAACTGCAGGGAGGTTTGGGACAAATGTTACCAAACGTCGCTTTCAGTACTTGGCATATGTTGGGCATAAAAAAGTCGCAATTTCCAATTGCGAATACGTGCAGAGAGCCAGAATTTGGCTCCAAAACATGACTAAGGCCTCGAAATTGGGATATTTGGGATATTTTGAAAAAGCAGGGGAGTTTGTGCAAAATGTGACTTACTGCTGCTTTCAGTACTTGGCATATGTTGGGTATAAAACTCGTAATTTCAAACTGCGAATACGTGCAGAGAGCCAGAATTTGGCTCCAAAATATGGCTTAGGCCTCGAAATTGGGATATTTGAAATATTTCGAAAACTGCAGGGGAGTTTGTGCAAAATGTGACTCACTGCCGCTTTCAGGACTTGGAATATGTTGGGTATAAAAAGTCGTAATTTCAAACTGCGAATACGTGCAGAGAGCCAGAATTTGGCTACAAAATATGGCTCAGGCCTTAAAATTGGGATGTTTGGGATATTTTGAAAACTGCAGGGGGGATTGAGACAAATGTGACCAAACGCATTGGCATATGTTGGGTATAAAAAAGTCGTAATTTCAAACTGCGAATACGTGCAGTGAGCCAGAATTTGGCTCCAAAATATGGCTCAGGCCTCGAAATTGGGATATTTGGGATATTTCGAAAACTGCAGGGGAGTTTGTGCAAAATGTGACTCACTGTCACTTTTAGTACTTGGCATATGTTGGGTATAAAAAGTCATAAATTCAATCAGCGAATACGTGCATAGAGCCAGAATTTGGCACCAAAATATGGCTCAGGCCTCGAAATTGGGATGTTCGGGATATTTTGAAAACTGCAGGGAGGTTTGGGACAAATACGACCAAACTTCGCTTTCAGTACTTGGCATATGTTGGGTATATAAAACCGTAATTTCAAGCTGCGAATACGTGCAGAGAGTCAGAATTTGGCTCCATAATATGGCTCAGGCCTCGAAATTAGCATGTTTGGGATATTTTGAAAACTGCAGGGAGCTTTGGGACAAATGTGACCAAACGCCGCTTTCAGTACTTGGCATAAGTTGCGTATAAAAAGTCGTAATTTCAAACTGCGAATATGTGCAGAGAGCCAGAATTTGGCTACAAAATATGGCTCAGGCCATGAAATTGAGATGTTTGGGATATTTTGAAAACTGCAGGCGGGATTGGGACAGATGTGACCAAACGCCGCTTTTAGTACTTGGCATATTTTGGGTGTAAAAAGTCGTAATTTCAAACTGCGAATACGTGCAGAGAGCCAGAATTTGGCTACAAAATATGGTTCAGGCCTCGAAATTGGGATGTTTGGGATATTTTGAAAACTGCAGGGGAATTTGCGCAACAAGTGACTCAATGCCACTTTCATTACTTGGCATATGCTGGGTATAAAAAGTCGTAATATCAAAATATGAAAATGTGCAGAGAGCCAGACGTTGGCTCCAAAATATGACTCAGGCCTCGATATTGGGATGTTTGGGATATTTAGAAAACTGCAGGGAAGTTTAGGACAAATGTGACCAAACGCCGCTTTCAGTACTTGGGATTTGTTGGGTATAAAAAGTCGTAATTTCAAACTGCGCACACGTGCTGAGAGCCAGAATTTGCCTCCAAAATATGGCTCAGGCCTCGAAATTGAGATGTTTAGGATATTTTGAAAACTGCAGGGGAGATTGGGACAAATGTGACCAAACGCCGCTTTCAGTACTTGGCATATGTTGAGTATAAAATTCGCAATTTCAAACTGCGAATACGTGCAGAGACCCAGAATTTGGATCCAAATAATGGCTCAGGCCTCGAAATTGAGATATTTGGGATATTTTTGAAAACTGCAGAGGAGTTTGTGCCAAATGTGACTCAATGCCGCTCTCAGGACTTAGCATATGTTGGGTATAAAAAGTCGTAATTTCAAACTGCGAATACGTGCAGAGAACCAGAATTTGGCTCCAAAATATGCCTCAGGCCTCGAAATTGGGATATTTGGGATACTTTAAAAACTGCAGGGAGGTTTGAGACATTTGTGACCAAACACCGCTTTCAGGACTTGGCATATGTTGGGTATAAAAAAGTCGTAAGTTCAAACTGTGAATACGTGCAGAGAGCCAGAATATGGTTCCAAATTATAGCTCAGGCCTAAAAATTAGGATATTTGGGATATTTTGAAAACTGCAGGGGAGTTTGTGCAAAATGTGACTCACTTCTGCTTTCAGTACTTGGCATATGTTGGGTATAAAACTTCGTAATTTCAAACTGCGAATACGTGCAGAGAGCCAGAATTTGGCTCCAAAATATGGCTCAGGCCTCGAAATTGGGATATTTGGGATATTTCGAAAACTGCAGGCGAGTTTGTGCAAAATGTGACTCACTGCTGCTTTCAGTACTTGGCATATGTTGGGTATAAAAATTCGTAATTTCAAACTGCGAATACGTGCAGAGAGCCAGAATTTGGCTCCAAAATATGCCTCAGTCCTCGAAATTGGGATGTTTGGGTTATTTTGAAAACTGCAGGGGGGTTTGGGACAAATATGACCAAACGCCGCTTTCAAAACTTGGCAAATGTTGGGTATAAAAAGTTGTAATTTCAAAGTGCGAATACGTGCAGAGAGCCAAAATTTGGCTGCAAAATATGGCACAGGCCTCGAAACTGGGATGTTTGGGATATTTTGAAAACTGCAGGGGAGTTTGTGCAAAATGTGACTAACTGCCACTATCAGTACTTGGCATATGTTGGGTATAAAAAGTCGTAATAGCAAACTTTGAATACGTGCAGAGAGCCAGAATTAGGCTCCAAAATATGGCTCATGCCTCGATATTGGGATGTTTGGGATATTTTGAAAACTGCAGAGAGGTTTGGGACAAATATGACCAAACGCCGCTTTCAGAACTTGGCAAATGTTTGGTTTAAAAATTCGTAATTTCAAAGTGCGAATACGTGCAGAGAGCCAGAATTTGTCTCCAAAATATGGCTCAGGCCTCGAAATTGGGATGTTTGGGATATTTTGAAAACTGCAGGGGGGTTTGGGACAAATGTGACCAAACAACGTTTTCAGTACTTGGCATATGTTGGGTATAAAAAGTCGTAATTTCAAACTGCGAATAGGTGCAGAGAGCCAGAATTTGGCTCCAAAATATGGCTCAGGCCTCGAAATTGGTATGTTTGGAATATTTCGAAAACTGCAGGGGAGTTTGTGCAAAATGTGACTCACTGCCGCTTTCAGGACTTGGCATATGTTGGGTATAAAATGTCGTAATTTCAAACCGCGAATACGAGCATAGAGCCAGAATATGGCTTCAAAATATGGCTCAGTCCTCGAAATTGGGATGTTTGGGATATTTTGAGAACTGCAGGAAGGGGGTTTGGGACAAATGTTACCAAACGCCGCTTCCAGTACTTGGCATATGTTGGGTATAAAAAATTCGTAATTTTAAACTGCGAATACGTGCAGAGAGCCAGAATTTGGCTTCAAAATATGGCTCAGGCCTCGAAATTGGGATATTTCGAAAACTGCAGGGGAGTTTGTGCAAAATGTGACTTTACTGCAGCTTTCAGTACTTGGTATATGTTGGGTATAAAAATCGGAATATCAAACTGCGAATACGTTTAGAGAGCCAGAATTTGGCTCTAAAATATGGCTCAGGCCTCGATATTGGGATGTTTGGGATATTTTTAAAACTGCAGGGAGGTTTTGGACAAATGTGACCAAACGTCTCTTTCAGTACTTGGCATATGTTTGGTATAAAAAAAGTCGTAATTTCAAACTGTGAATACGTGCAGAGAGACAGAATTTGGTTTCAAAATATGGGTCCGGCCTCGAAATTAGGATATTTGGGATATTTTGTAAACTGAAGGGAGGTTTGGGACAAATGTGACCAAACGCCGCTTTCAGTACATCGCATATGTTGGGAGTAAATATCGTAATATCAAACTTCGAATACTTGCAGAGAGCCAAAATTTGGGTCCAAAATATGGCTCAAACCTCGAAATTGGGATGTTTGGGATATTTTGAAAACTGCAGGGGGGGTTTGTGACAAATGTGACCAAACAACGTTTTCAGTACTTGGCATATGTTGGGTATAAAAAGTCGTAATTTCAAACTGCGAATACATGCAGAGAGCCAAAATTTGGTTCCAAAATATGGCTCAGGCCTTGAAATTGGGATGTTTGGAATATTTCGAAAACTGCAGGTGAGTTTGTGCAAAATGTGACTCACTGCTGCTTTCAGTACTAGGCATATATTGGGTATAAAAATTCGTAATTTCAAGCTGCGAATACGTGCAGAGAGCCAGAATTTGGCTCCAAAATATGGCTCAGGCCTCGAAATTGGGATATTTGGGATATTTCGAAAACTGCAGGGGAGTTTGTGCAAAATGTGACTCACTGCCACTCTTAGGACTTGGCATATGTTGGGTATAAAAAGTCATAAATTCAATCTGCGAATACGTGCAAAGAGCCAGAATTTGGCTCCAAAATATGGCTCAGGCCTCGAAATTGGGATGTTCGGGATATTTTGAAAACTGCAGGGTGGTTTGAGAGAAATATGACTAAACGTCGCTTTCAGTACTTGGCATATGTTGGGTATATAAAACCGAAATTTCAAACTGTGAATACGTGCAGAGAGCCAGAATTTGGCTCCAAAATATGGCTCGGGCCTCGAAATTAGCATGTTTGGGATATTTAGAAAACTGCAGGGAGGTTTGGGACAAATGTTACCAAACGCCGCATTTAGTACTTGGCATATGTTGGGCATAAAAAAGTCGCAATTTCAAACTGCGAATACGTGCAGAGAGCCAGAATTTGGCTCCAAAACATGACAAAGGCCTCGAAATTGGGATATTTGGGATATTTTGAAAACTGCAGGGGAGTTTGTGTAAAATGTGACTCACAGCTGCTTTCAGTACTTGGTATATGTTGGGTATAAAACTCGTAATTTCAAACTGCGAATACGTGCAGAAAGTTAGAATTTGGCTGTTAAATATGGCTCAGGCCTCGAAATTGGGATATTTGGAATATTTCGAAAACTGCAGGGGAGTTTGTGCAAAATGTGACTCACTGCCGCTTTCAGAACTTGGCATATGTTGGGTATAAAAAGTCGTAATTTCAAACTGCGAATACGTGCAGAGAGCCAGAATTTGGCTCCAAAATATGGCTCAGGCCTCGAAATTGGGATATTTGGGATATTTTGAAAACTGTAGGGGAGATTGTGCAAAATGTGACTCACTGCTGCTTTCAGTACTTGGCATATGTTGGGTATTAAAAGTCCTAATTTCTAACTGCGAATACGTGCAGAGAGCCAGAATTTGGCTACAAAATATGGCTCAGGCCTCGAAATTGGGTTATTTGGAATATTTCGAAAACTGCAGGGGAGTTTGTGCAAAATGTGACTCACTGCCGCTTTCAGGACTTGGCATATGTTGGGTATAAAAAGTCGTAATTTCTAACTGCGAATACGTGCAGAGAGCGAGAATTTGGCTACAAAATAAGGCTCAGGCCTCGAAATTGGGATATTTAGGATATTTTGAAAACTGCAGGGGAGTTTGTGCCAAATGTGACTCACTGCTGCTTTCAGTACTTGGAAGATGTTGGGTATAAAATTTGTAATTTCAAACTGCGAATACGTGTAGAGAGCCAGAATTTGGCTACAAAATATGGCACAGGCCTCGAAATTGGGATGTTTGGGATATTTTGAAAACTGCAGGGGAGTTTGCGCAAATTGTGACTCACTGCCACTTTCAGTACTTGGCATATGTTGGGTATAAAAAGTCGTAATATCAAAATATGAATACGTGCAGAGAGCCAGACGTTGGCTCCAAATTATGACTCTGGCCTCGATATTGGGATGTTTGGGATATTTAGAAAATTGCAAGGAGGATTGGGACAAATGTGACCAAACGCCGCTTTCAGTACTTGGCATATATTGGGTATAAAAAGTCGTAATTTCAAACTGCGAATACGTGCAGAGAGCCAGAATTTGGCTCCAAAATATGGCTCAGGCCGCGAAATTGGGATATTTGGAATATTTCGAAAACTGCAGGGGAGTTTGTGCAAAATGTGATTCACTGCCACTTTCAGGACTTGGAATATATTGGGTATAAAAAGTCATAAATTCAATCTGCGAATACGTGCATAGAGACAGAAATTGGCTCCAAAATATGGCTCAGGCCTCGAAATTGGGATGTTCGGGATATTTTGAATAAGCAGAAGAGTTTGTGCAAAATTGTGACTCACTGCTGCTTTCAGTACTTGGCATATGTTGGGTATAAAACTCGTAATTTCAAACTGCGAATACGTGCAGAGAGCCAGAATTTGGCTCCAAAATATGGCTCAGGCCTCGAAATTGGGATATTTGAAATATTTCGAAAACTGCAGGGGAGTTTGTGCAAAATGTGACTCACTGCCGCTTTCAGGACTTGGAATATGTTGGGTATAAAAAGTCGTAATTTCAAACTGCGAATACGTGCAGAGAGCCAGAATTTGGCTCCAAAATATGGCTCAGGCCTCGAAATTAGCATGTTAGGGATATTTTAAAAACTGCAGGGAGCTTTGGGACAAATGTGACCAAATGCCGCTTGCAGTACTTGGCATAAGTTGGGTATAAAAAGTCGTAATTTCAAACTGCGAATACGTGCACAGAGCCAGAATTTTGCTCCAGAATATGGCTCAGGCCTTGAAATTGAGATGTTTGGGATATTTTGAAAACTGCAGGGGGGATTGGGACAGATGTGACCAAACGCCGCTTTTAGTACTTGGCATATGCTGGGTATAAAAAGTCGCATTTTCAAACTGCGAATACGTGCAGAGAGCCAGAATTTGGCTACAAAATTTGGTTCAGGCCTCGAAATTGGGATGTTTGTGATATTTTGAAAACTGCAGAGGAGTTTGCGCAAAATGTGACTCACTGCACTTTCAGTACTTGGCATATGTTGGGTATAAAAAGTCGTAATATCAAAATATGAATACGTGCAGAGAGCCAGACGTTGGCTCCAAAATATGACTCAGGCCTCGATATTGGGATGTTTAGGATATTTAGAAAACTGCAGGGAGGTTTGGGACAAATGTTACCAAACGTCGCTTTCAGTACTTGGCATACGTTGGGCATAAAAAACTTGGACTTGGAATATGTTGGGTATAAAAAGTCGTAATTTCAAACTGCGAATACGTGCAGAGAGCCAGAATTTGGCTCCAAAATATGGCTCAGGCCTCGAAATTAGCATGTTAGGGATATTTTAAAAACTGCAGGGAGCTTTGGGACAAATGTGACCAAATGCCGCTTGCAGTACTTGGCATAAGTTGGGTATAAAAAGTCGTAATTTCAAACTGCGAATACGTGCACAGAGCCAGAATTTTGCTCCAGAATATGGCTCAGGCCTTGAAATTGAGATGTTTGGGATATTTTGAAAACTGCAGGGGGGATTGGGACAGATGTGACCAAACGCCGCTTTTAGTACTTGGCATATGTTGGGTATAAAAAGTCGCATTTTCAAACTGCGAATACGTGCAGAGAGCCAGAATTTGGCTACAAAATTTGGCTCAGGCCTCGAAATTGGGATGTTTGTGATATTTTGAAAACTGCAGAGGAGTTTGCGCAAAATGTGACTCACTGCACTTTCAGTACTTGGCATATGTTGGGTATAAAAAGTCGTAATATCAAAATATGAATACGTGCAGAGAGCCAGACGTTGGCTCCAAAATATGACTCAGGCCTCGATATTGGGATGTTTAGGATATTTAGAAAACTGCAGGGAGGTTTGGGACAAATGTTACCAAACGTCGCTTTCAGTACTTGGCATACGTTGGGCATAAAAAAGTCGCAATTTCCAATTGCGAATACGTGCAGAGAGCCAGAATTTGGCTCCAAAACATGACTAAGGCCTCGAAATTGGGATATTTGGGATATTTTGAAAAAGCAGGGGAGTTTGTGCAAAATGTGACTTACTGCTGCTTTCAGTACTTGGCATATGTTGGGTATAAAACTCGTAATTTCAAACTGCGAATACGTGCAGAGAGCCAGAATTTGGCTCCAAAATATGGCTTAGGCCTCGAAATTGGGATATTTGAAATATTTCGAAAACTGCAGGGGAGTTTGTGCAAAATGTGACTCACTGCCGCTTTCAGGACTTGGAATATGTTGGGTATAAAAAGTCGTAATTTCAAACTGCGAATACGTGCAGAGAGCCAGAATTTGGCTACAAAATATGGCTCAGGCCTTAAAATTGGGATGTTTGGGATATTTTGAAAACTGCAGGGGGGATTGAGACAAATGTGACCAAACGCATTGGCATATGTTGGGTATAAAAAAGTCGTAATTTCAAACTGCGAATACGTGCAGTGAGCCAGAATTTGGCTCCAAAATATGGCTCAGGCCTCGAAATTGGGATATTTGGGATATTTCGAAAACTGCAGGGGAGTTTGTGCAAAATGTGACTCACTGTCACTTTTAGGACTTGGCATATGTTGGGTATAAAAAGTCATAAATTCAATCAGCGAATACGTTCATAGAGCCAGAATTTGGCACCAAAATATGGCTCAGGCCTCGAAATTGGGATGTTCGGGATATTTTGAAAACTGCAGGGAGGTTTGGGACAAATATGACCAAACTTCGCTTTCAGTACTTGGCATATGTTGGGTATATAAAACCGTAATTTCAAGCTGCGAATACGTGCAGAGAGTCAGAATTTGGCTCCATAATATGGCTCAGGCCTCGAAATTAGCATGTTTGGGATATTTTGAAAACTGCAGGGAGCTTTGGGACAAATGTGACCAAACGCCGCTTTCAGTACTTGGCATAAGTTGCGTATAAAAAGTCGTAATTTCAAACTGCGAATATGTGCAGAGAGCCAGAATTTGGCTACAAAATATGGCTCAGGCCATGAAATTGAGATGTTTGGGATATTTTGAAAACTGCAGGCGGGATTGGGACAGATGTGACCAAACGCCGCTTTTAGTACTTGGCATATTTTGGGTGTAAAAAGTCGTAATTTCAAACTGCGAATACGTGCAGAGAGAGAGAATTTGGCTACAAAATATGGTTCAGACCTCGAAATTGGGATGTTTGGGATATTTTGAAAACTGCAGGGGAGTTTGCGCAACAAGTGACTCAATGCCACTTTCATTACTTGGCATATGCTGGGTATAAAAAGTCGTAATATCAAAATATGAAAATGTGCAGAGAGCCAGACGTTGGCTCCAAAATATGACTCAGGCCTCGATATTGGGATGTTTGGGATATTTAGAAAACTGCAGGGAAGTTTAGGACAAATGTGACCAAACGCCGCTTTCAGTACTTGGGATTTGTTGGGTATAAAAAGTCGTAATTTCAAACTGCGCACACGTGCTGAGAGCCAGAATTTGCCTCCAAAATATGGCTCAGGCCTCGAAATTGAGATGTTTAGGATATTTTGAAAACTGCAGGGGAGATTGGGACAAATGTGATTAAACGCCGCTTTCAGTACTTGGCATATGTTGAGTATAAAATTCGCAATTTCAAACTGCGAATACGTGCAGAGACCCAGAATTTGGATCCAAATAATGGCTCAGGCCTCGAAATTGAGATATTTGGGATATTTTTGAAAACTGCAGAGGAGTTTGTGCCAAATGTGACTCAATGCCGCTCTCAGGACTTGGCATATGTTGGGTATAAAAAGTCGTAATTTCAAACTGCGAATACGTGCAGAGAACCAGAATTTGGCTCCAAAATATGCCTCAGGCCTCGAAATTGGGATATTTGGGATACTTTAAAAACTGCAGGGAGGTTTGGGACATTTGTGACCAAACACCGCTTTCAGGACTTGGCATATGTTGGGTATAAAAAAGTCGTAAGTTCAAACTGTGAATACGTGCAGAGAGCCAGAATATGGTTCCAAATTATAGCTCAGGCCTAAAAATTAGGATATTTGGGATATTTTGAAAACTGCAGGGGAGTTTGTGCAAAATGTGACTCACTGCTGCTTTCAGTACTTGGCATATGTTGGGTATAAAACTTCGTAATTTCAAACTGCGAATACGTGCAGAGAGCCAGAATTTGGCTCCAAAATATGGCTCAGGCCTCGAAATTGGGATATTTGGGATATTTCGAAAACTGCAGGCGAGTTTGTGCAAAATGTGACTCACTGCTGCTTTCAGTACTTGGCATATGTTGGGTATAAAAATTCGTAATTTCAAACTGCGAATACGTGCAGAGAGCCAGAATTTGGCTCCAAAATATGCCTCAGTCCTCGAAATTGGGATGTTTGGGTTATTTTGAAAACTGCAGGGGGGTTTGGGACAAATATGACCAAACGCCGCTTTCAAAACTTGGCAAATGTTGGGTATAAAAAGTTGTAATTTCAAAGTGCGAATACGTGCAGAGAGCCAAAATTTGGCTGCAAAATATGGCACAGGCCTCGAAACTGGGATGTTTGGGATATTTTGAAAACTGCAGGGGAGTTTGTGCAAAATGTGACTAACTGCCACTATCAGTACTTGGCATATGTTGGGTATAAAAAGTCGTAATAGCAAACTTTGAATACGTGCAGAGAGCCAGAATTAGGCTCCAAAATATGGCTCATGCCTCGATATTGGGATGTTTGGGATATTTTGAAAACTGCAGAGAGGTTTGGGACAAATATGACCAAACGCCGCTTTCAGAACTTGGCAAATGTTTGGTTTAAAAATTCGTAATTTCAAAGTGCGAATACGTGCAGAGAGCCAGAATTTGTCTCCAAAATATGGCTCAGGCCTCGAAATTGGGATGTTTGGGATATTTTGAAAACTGCAGGGGGGTTTGGGACAAATGTGACCAAACAACGTTTTCAGTACTTGGCATATGTTGGGTATAAAAAGTCGTAATTTCAAACTGCGAATAGGTGCAGAGAGCCAGAATTTGGCTCCAAAATATGGCTCAGGCCTCGAAATTGGTATGTTTGGAATATTTCGAAAACTGCAGGGGAGTTTGTGCAAAATGTGACTCACTGCCGCTTTCAGGACTTGGCATATGTTGGGTATAAAATGTCGTAATTTCAAACCGCGAATACGAGCATAGAGCCAGAATATGGCTTCAAAATATGGCTCAGTCCTCGAAATTGGGATGTTTGGGATATTTTGAGAACTGCAGGAAGGGGGTTTGGGACAAATGTTACCAAACGCCGCTTCCAGTACTTGGCATATGTTGGGTATAAAAAATTCGTAATTTTAAACTGCGAATACGTGCAGAGAGCCAGAATTTGGCTTCAAAATATGGCTCAGGCCTCGAAATTGGGATATTTCGAAAACTGCAGGGGAGTTTGTGCAAAATGTGACTTTACTGCAGCTTTCAGTACTTGGTATATGTTGGGTATAAAAATCGGAATATCAAACTGCGAATACGTTTAGAGAGCCAGAATTTGGCTCTAAAATATGGCTCAGGCCTCGATATTGGGATGTTTGGGATATTTTTAAAACTGCAGGGAGGTTTTGGACAAATGTGACCAAACGTCTCTTTCAGTACTTGGCATATGTTTGGTATAAAAAAGTCGTAATTTCAAACTGTGAATACGTGCAGAGAGACAGAATTTGGTTTCAAAATATGGGTCCGGCCTCGAAATTAGGATATTTGGGATATTTTGTAAACTGAAGGGAGGTTTGGGACAAATGTGACCAAACGCCGCTTTCAGTACATCGCATATGTTGGGAGTAAATATCGTAATATCAAACTTCGAATACTTGCAGAGAGCCAAAATTTGGGTCCAAAATATGGCTCAAACCTCGAAATTGGGATGTTTGGGATATTTTGAAAACTGCAGGGGGGGTTTGTGACAAATGTGACCAAACAACGTTTTCAGTACTTGGCATATGTTGGGTATAAAAAGTCGTAATTTCAAACTGCGAATACATGCAGAGAGCCAGAATTTGGCTACAAAATATGGCTCAGGCCTCGAAATTGGGATGTTTTGGATATTTCGAAAACTGCAAGGGAGTTTAGCAAAATGTGAGTCATTGCCGCTTTCAGTACTTGGCATATGTTGAGTATAAAAAGTCGTAACTTCAAACTGCGAATACGTGCAGAGAGCCAAAATTTGGTTCCAAAATATGGCTCAGGCCTTGAAATTGGGATGTTTGGAATATTTCGAAAACTGCAGGTGAGTTTGTGCAAAATGTGACTCACTGCTGCTTTCAGTACTAGGCATATATTGGGTATAAAAATTCGTAATTTCAAGCTGCGAATACGTGCAGAGAGCCAGAATTTGGCTCCAAAATATGGCTCAGGCCTCGAAATTGGGATATTTGGGATATTTCGAAAACTGCAGGGGAGTTTGTGCAAAATGTGACTCACTGCCGCTTTCAGTACTTGGCATATGTTGGGTATACAAAGTCGTAACTTCAAACTGCGAATACGTGCAGAGAGCCAGAATTTGGCTCCAAAATATGGCTCAGGCCTTGAAATTGAGATGTTTGGGATATTTTGAAAACTGCAGGGGGGATTGGGACAGATGTGACCAAACGCCGCTTTGACTACTTGGCATATGTTGGGTATAAAAAGTCGTAATTTCAAACTGCGAATACGTGCAAAGAGTCAGAATTTGGCTACAAAATATGGCTCAGGCCTCGAAATTGAGATGTTTAGGATATTTTGAAAACTGCAGGGGAGATTGGGACAAATGTGACCAAACGCCGCTTTCAGTACTTGGCATATGTTGAGTATAAAATTCGCAATTTCAAACTGCGAATACGTGCAGAGACCCAGAATTTGGATCCAAATAATGGTTCAGGCCTCGAAATTGAGATTTTTGGGATATTTTTGAAAACTGCAGGGGAGTTTGTGCCAAATGTGACTCAATGCCGCTCTCAGGACTTGGCATATGTTGGGTATAAAAAGTCGTAATTTCAAACTGCGAATACGTGCAGAGAACCAGAATTTGGCTCCAAAATATGCCTCAGGCCTCGAAATTGGGATATTTGGGATACTTTAAAAACTGCAGGGAGGTTTGAGACATTTGTGACCAAACACCGCTTTCAGGACTTGGCATATGTTGGGTATAAAAAAGTCGTAATTTCAAACTGTGAATACGTGCAGAGAGCCAGAATTTGGTTCCAAATTATAGCTCAGGCCTAAAAATTAGGATATTTGGGATATTTTGAAAACTGCAGGGGAGTTTGTGCAAAATGTGACTCACTGCTGCTTTCAGTACTAGGCATATATTGGGTATAAAAATTCGTAATTTCAAGCTGCGAATACGTGCAGAGAGCCAGAATTTGGCTCCAAAATATGGTTCAGGCCTCGAAATTGGGATATTTGGGATATTTCGAAAACTGCAGGGGAGTTTGTGCAAAATGTGACTCACTGCCACTATCAGGACTTGGCATATGTTGGGTATAAAAAGTCATAAATTCAATCTGCGAATACGTGCATAGAGCCAGAATTTGGCTCCAAAATATGGCTCAGGCCTCGAAATTGGGATGTTCGGGATATTTTGAAAACTGCAGGGAGGTTTGGGAGAAATATGACTAAACGTCGCTTTCAGTACTTGGCATATGTTGGGTATATAAAACCGTAATTTCAAACTGCGAATACGTGCAGAGATCCAGAATTTGGCTCCAAAATATGGCTCGGGTCTCGAAATTAGCATGTTTGGGATATTTTAAAAACTGCAGGGAGCTTTGGGACAAATGTGACCAAACGCAGCTATCAGTACTTGGCATAAGTTGGGTATAAAAATTCGTAATTTCAAACTGCGAGTACGTGTAGAGAGCCAGAATTTGGCTGCAAAATATGGCTCAGGCCTTGAAATTGAGATGTTTGGGATATTTTGAAAACTGCAGGGGGGATTGGGACAGATGTGACCAAACGCCGCTTTTAGTACTTGGCATATGTTGGGTATAAAAAGTCGTAATTTCAAACTGCGGATACGTGCAGAGAGCCAGAATTTGGCTACAAAATATAACTCAGGCCTCGAAATTGAGATGTTTGGGATATTTTGAAAACTGCAGGAGAGTTTGTGCAAAATGTGACTCACAGCTACTTTCAGTACTTGGCATATGTTGGGTATAAAAAGTCGTAATATCAAAATATGAATACGTGCAGAGAGCCAGACGTTGGCTCGAAAATATGACTCAGGCCTCGATATTGGGATGTTTGGGATATTTAGAAAACTGCAGGGAGGTTTGGGACAAATGTTACCAAACGCCGCTTTCAGTACTTGGCATACGTTGGGCATAAAAAAGTCGCAATTTCAATCTGCGAATACGTGCAGAGAGCCAGAATTTGGCTCCAAAATATGGCTCAGGCCTCGAAATTGGGATATTTGGAATATTTCGAAAACTGCAGGGGAGTTAGTGCAAAATGTGACTCACTGCCGCTTTCAGGACTTGGCATATGTTGGGTATAAAAAGTCGTAATTTCAAACTGCGAATACGTGCAGAGAGCCAGAATTTGGCTCCAAAATATGGCTCAGGCCTCGAAATTGGGATGTTTGGGATATTTTGAAAACTGCAGGGAGGTTTTGGACAAATGTGACCAAACGTCTCTTTCAGTACTTGGCATATGTTAGGTATAAAAAAGTCGTAATTTCAAACTGCGAATACGTGCAGAGAGACAGAATTTGGCTTCAAAATATGGCTCCGGCCTCGAAATTGGGATATTTGGGATATTTTGTAAACTGAATGGAGGTTTGGGTCAAATGTGACCAAACGCCGCTTTCAGTACATCGCATATGTTGGGAGTAAATATCGTAATATCAAACTTCGAATACTTGCTGAGAGCCAAAATTTGGCTCCAAAATATGGCTCAAACCTCGAAATTGGGATGTTTGGGATATTTTGAAAACTGCAGGGGTGTTTGTGACAAATGTGACCAAACAACGTTTTCAGTACTTGGCATATGTTGGGTATAAAAAGTCGTAATTTCATACTGCGAATACATGCAGAGATCCAGAATTTGGCTACAAAATATGGCTCAGGCCTCGAAATTGGGATGTTTTGGATATTTTGAAAACTGCAAGGGAGTTTAGCGAAATGTGAGTCACTGCCGCTTTCAGTACTTGGCATATGTTGGGTATAAAAAGTCATAACTTCAAACTGCGAATACGTGCAGAGAGCCAGAATTTGGCTCCAAAATATGGCTCAGGCCTTGAAATTGAGATGTTTGGGATATTTTGAAAACTGCAGGGGGGATTGGGACAGATGTGACCAAACGCCGCTTTGACTACTTGGCATATGTTGGGTATAAAAAGTCGTAATTTCAAACTGCGAATACGTGCAAAGAGCCAGAATTTGGCTACAAAATATGGCTCAGGCCTCGAAATTGGGATATTTGGAATATTTCGAAAACTGCAGGGGAGTTTGTGCAAAATGTGACTCAAAGCTACTTTCAGTACTTGGCATATGTTGGGTACAAAAAGTCGTAATATCAAAATATGAATACGTGGAGAGAGCCAGACGTTGGCTCGAAAATATGACTCAGGCCTCGATATTGGGATGTTTGGGATATTTAGAAAACTGCAGGGAGGTTTGGGACAAATTTTACCAAACGCCGCTTTCAGTACTTGGCATATGTTGGGCATAAAAAAGTCGCAATTTCAAACTGCGAATACGTGCAGAGAGCCAGAATTTGGCTCCAAAATATGGCTCAGGCCTCGAAATTGGGATATTTGGGATATTTTGAAAACTGAAGGGGGGATTGAGACAAATGTGACCAAACGCATTGGCATATGTTGGGTATAAAAAAGTCGTAATTTCAAAATGCGAATACGTGCAGAGAGCCAGAATTTGGCTCCAAAATATGGCTCAGGCCTCGAAATTGGGATGATGGGGTATTTTGAAAACTGCAGGGGAGTTTGTGCAAAATGTGACTAACTGCTGCTTTCAGTACTTGGCATATGTTGGGTATAAAAAGTCGTAACTTCAAACTGCGAATACATGCAGAGAGCCAGAATTTGGCTCCAAAATATGGCTCAGGCCTCGAAATTGGGATATTAGGGATATTTCGAAAACTGCAGGGGAGTTTGTGCAAAATGTGACTCACTGCCGCTTTCAGGACTAGGCATATGTTGGGTATAAAAAGTCGTAATTTCAATCTGCAAATACGTGCAGAGATCCAGAATTTGGCTCCAAAATATGCCGCAGGCCTCGAAATTGGGATATTTGGGATATTTTGAAAACTGCAGGGAGGTTTCGGACATATGTGACCAAACGCCACTTTCAGTACTTGGCATATGTTGGGTAAATAAAGTCGTAATTTCAAAGTGCCAATACGTGCAGAGAGCCAGAATTTTGCTCCAAACTATGGCTCAGGCCTCGAAATTAGCATGTTTGGGATATTTTGAAAACTGCAGGGAAGTTTAGGACAAATGTGACCAAACGCCGCTTTCAGTACTTTACATTTGTTGGGTTTAAAAAGTCGTAATTTCAAACTGCGAATACGTGCTGAGAGCCAGAATTTGCCTCCAAAATATGGCTCAGGCCTCGAAATTGGGATATTTAGGGTATTTTGAAAACTGCAGGGGAGTTTGTGCAAAATGTGACTAACTGCCACTTTCAGTACTTGGCATATGTTGGGTATAAAAAATCGTAATATCAAAATATGAATACGTGCAGAGAGCCAGACGTTGGCTCCAAATTATGACTCAGGCCTCGAAATTGGGATATTTGGGATATTTTGAAAACTGCAGGGGAGTTTGTGCAAAATGTGACTCACAGCTGCTTTCAGTACTTGGTATATGTTGGGTATAAAACTCGTAATATCAAACTGCGAATACTTGCAGAGAGCCAGAATTTGGCTCCAAAATATGGCTCAGGCCTCGAAATTGGGATATTTGGGATATTTTAAAGACTGCAGGTGAGTTTGTGCAAAATGTGACTCACTGCTGCTTTCAGTACTAGGCATATATTGGGTATAAAAATTCGTAATTTCAAGCTGCGAATACGTGCAGAGAGTCAGAATTTGGCTCCAAAATATGGCTCAGGCCTCGAAATTGGGATATTTGGGATATTTCGAAAACTGCAGGGAGGTTTGGGACAAATATGACTAAACGTCGCTTTCAGTACTTGGCATATGTTGGGTATATAAAACCGTAATTTCAAACTGCGAATACGTGCAGAGATCCAGAATTTGGCTCCAAAATATGGCTCGGGTCTCGAAATTAGCATGTTTGGGATATTTTAAAAACTGCAGGGAGCTTCGGGACAAATGTGACCAAACGCAGCTATCAGTACTTGGCATAAGTTTGGTATAAAAATTCGTAATTTCAAACTGCGAATACGTGTAGAGAGCCAGAATTTGGCTCCAAAATATGGCTCAGGCCTTGAAATTGAGATGTTTGGGATATTTTGAAAACTGCAGGGGGAATTGGGACAGATGTGACAAAACGCCGCTTTTAGTACTAGGCATATGTTGGGTATAAAAAGTCGTAATTTCAAACTGCGGATACGTGCAGAGAGCCAGAATTTGGCTACAAAATATGGCTCAGGCCTCGAAATTGGGATGTTTGGGATATTTTGAAAACTGCAGGAGAGTTTGCGCAAAATGTGACTCACAGCTACTTTCAGTACTTGGCATATGTTGGGTATAAAAAGTCGTAATATCAAAATATGAATACGTGCAGAGAGCCAGACGTTGGCTCGAAAATATGACTCAGGCCTCGATATTGGGATGTTTGGGATATTTAGAAAACTGCAGGGAGGTTTGGGACAAATGTTACCAAACGCCGCTTTCAGTACTTGGCATATGTTGGGCATAAAAAAGTCGCAATTTCAAACTGCGAATACGTGCAGAGAGCCAGAATTTGGCTCCAAAATATGGCTCAGGCCTCGAAATTGGGATATTTGGAATATTTTGAAAACTGCAGGGGGGATTGGGACAGATGTGACCAAACGCCGCTTTTAGTACTTGGCATATGTTGGGTATAAAAAGTCGTAATTTCAAACTGCGGATACGTGCAGAGAGCCAGAATTTGGCTACAAAATATGGCTCAGGCCTCGAAATTGGGATGTTTGGGATATTTTGAAAACTGCAGGAGAGTTTGCGCAAAATGTGACTCTCAGCTACTTTCAGTACTTGACATATGTTGGGTATAAAAAGTCGTAATATCAAAATATGAATACGTGCAGAGAGCCAGACGTTGGCTCGAAAATATGACTCAGGCCTCGATATTGGGATGTTTGGGATATTTAGAAAACTGCAGGGAGGTTTGGGACAAATGTTACCAAACGCCGCTTTCAGTACTTGGCATATGTTGGGCATAAAAAAGTCGCAATTTCAAACTGCGAATACGTGCAGAGAGCCAGAATTCGGCTCCAAAATATGGCTCAGGCCTCGAAATTGGGATATTTGGAATATTTCGGAAACTGCAGGGGAGTTAGTGCAAAATGTGACTCACTGCCGCTTTCACGACTTGGCATATGTTGGGTATAAAAAGTCGTAATTTCAAACTGCGAATACGTGCAGAGAGCCAGAATTTGGCTTCAAAATATGGCTCAGGCCTCGAAATTGGGATGTTTGGGATATTTTGAAAACTGCAGGGAGGTTTTGGACAAATGTGACCAAACGTCTCTTTCAGTACTTGGCATATGTTAGGTATAAAAAAGTCGTAATTTCAAACTGCGAATACGTGCAGAGAGACAGAATTTGGCTACAAAATATGGCTCCGGCCTCGAAATTGGGATATTTGGGATATTTTGTAAACTGAATGGAGGTTTGGGACAAATGTGACCAAACGCCGCTTTCAGTACATCGTATATGTTGGGAGTAAATATCGTAATATCAAACTTCGAATACTTGCAGAGAGCCAAAATTTGGCTCCAAAATATGGCTCAAACCTCGAAATTGGGATGTTTGGGATATTTTGAAAACTGCAGGGGGGTTTGTGACAAATGTGACCAAACAACGTTTTCAGTACTTGGCATATGTTGGGTATTAAAAGTCGTAATTTCAAACTGCGAATACATGCAGAGAGCCAGAATTTGGCTACAAAATATGGCTCAGGCCTCGAAATTGGGATGTTTTGGATATTTTGAAAACTGCAAGGGAGTTTAGCAAAATGTGAGTCACTGCCGCTTTCAGTACGTGGCATATGTTGGGTATAAAAATTCGTAACTTCAAACTGCGAATACGTGCAGAGAGCCAGAATTTGGCTCCAAAATATGGCTCAGGCCTTGAAATTGAGATGTTTGGGATATTTTGAAAACTGCAGGGGGGATTGGGACAGATGTGACCAAACGCCGCTTTGACTACTTGGCATATGTTGGGAATAAAAAGTCGTAATTTCAAACTGCGAATACGTGCAAAGAGCCAGAATTTGGCTCCAAAATATGGCTTGGGTCTCGAAATTAGCATGTTTGGGATATTTTAAAAACTGCAGGGAGCTTTGGGACAAATGTGACCAAACGCAGCTATCAGTACTTGGCATAAGTTGGGTATAAAAAGTCGTAATTTCAAACTGCGAATACGTGTAGAGAGCCAGAATTTGGCTCCAAAATATGGCTCAGGCCTTGAAATTGAGATGTTTGGGATATTTTGAAAACTGCAGGGGGGATTGGGACAGATGTGACAAAACGCCTCTTTTAGTACTAGGCATATGTTGGGTATAAAAAGTCGTAATTTCAAACTGCGGATACGTGCAGAGAGCCAGAATTTGGCTACAAAATATGGCTCAGGCCTCGAAATTGGGATGTTTGGGATATTTTGAAAACTGCAGGAGAGTTTGCGCAAAATGTGACTCACAGCTACTTTCAGTACTTGGCATATGTTGGGTATAAAAAGTCGTAATATCAAAATATGAATACGTGCAGAGAGCCAGACGTTGGCTCGAAAATATGACTCAGGCCTCGATATTGGGATGTTTGGGATATTTAGAAAACTGCAGGGAGGTTTGGGACAAATGTTACCAAACGCCGCTTTCAGTTCTTGGCATATGTTGGGCATAAAAAAGTCGCAATTTCAAACTGCGAATACGTGCAGAGAGCCAGAATTTGGCTCCAAAATATGGCTCAGGCCTCGAAATTGGGATATTTGGAATATTTTGAAAACTGCAGGGGGGATTGGGACAGATGTGACCAAACGCCGCTTTTAGTACTTGGCATATGTTGGGTATAAAAAGTCGTAATTTCAAACTGCGGATACGTGCAGAGAGCCAGAATTTGGCTACAAAATATGGCTCAGGCCTCGAAATTGGGATGTTTGGGATATTTTGAAAACTGCAGGAGAGTTTGCGCAAAATGTGACTCACAGCTACTTTCAGTACTTGGCATATGTTGGGTATAAAAAGTCGTAATATCAAAATATGAATACGTGCAGAGAGCCAGACGTTGGCTCGAAAATATGACTCAGGCCTCGATATTGGGATGTTTGGGATATTTAGAAAACTGCAGGGAGGTTTGGGACAAATGTTACCAAACGCCGCTTTCAGTACTTGGCATATGTTGGGCATAAAAAAGTCGCAATTTCAAACTGCGAATACGTGCAGAGAGACAGAATTTGGCTTCAAAATATGGCTCCGGCCTCGAAATTGGGATATTTGGGATATTTTGTAAACTGAATGGAGGTTTGGGACAAATGTGACCAAACGCCGCTTTCAGTACATCGTATATGTTGGGAGTAAATATCGTAATATCAAACTTCGAATACTTGCAGAGAGCCAAAATTTGGCTCCAAAATATGGCTCAAACCTCGAATTTGGGATGTTTGGGATATTTTGAAAACTGCAGGGGGGTTTGTGACAAATGTGACCAAACAACGTTTTCAGTACTTGGCATATGTTGGGTATTAAAAGTCGTAATTTCAAACTGCGAATACATGCAGAGAGCCAGAATTTGGCTACAAAATATGGCTCAGGCCTCGAAATTGGGATGTTTTGGATATTTTGAAAACTGCAAGGGAGTTTAGCAAAATGTGAGTCACTGCCGCTTTCAGTACGTGGCATATGTTGGGTATAAAAATTCGTAACTTCAAACTGCGAATACGTGCAGAGAGCCAGAATTTGGCTCCAAAATATGGCTCAGGCCTTGAAATTGAGATGTTTGGGATATTTTGAAAACTGCAGGAGGGATTGGGACAGATGTGACCAAACGCCGCTTTGACTACTTGGCATATGTTGGGTATAAAAAGTCGTAATTTCAAACTGCGAATACGTGCAAAGAGCCAGAATTTGGCTACAAAATATGGCTCAGGCCTCGAAATTGGGATATTTGGAATATTTCGAAAACTGCAGGGGAGTTTGTGCAAAATGTGACTCACTGCCCTTTTCAGGACTTAGCATATGTTGGGTATAAAAAGTCGTAAATTCAATCTGCGAATACGTGCATAGAGACAGAATTTGGCTGCAAAATATGGCTCAGGCATCGAAATTGGGATGTTTAGGATATTTTGAAAACTGCAGGGAGGTTTGGGACAAATATGACCAAACGCCGCTTTCAGTACTTGGCATATGTTGGGTATATATAGCCATAATTTCAAACTGCGAATACGTGCAGAGAGCCAGAATTTGGCTCCAAAATATGGCTCAGGCCTCGAAATTGGGATGTTTGGGATATTTTGAAAACTGCAGGGGGGATTGAGACAAATGTGACCAAACGCATTTGCATATGTTGGGTATAAAAAAGTCGTAATTTCAAAATGCGAATACGTGCAGAGAGCCAGAATTTGGCTCAAAAATATGGCTCAGGCCTCGAAATTGGGATATTTGGGGTATTTTGAAAACTGCAGGGGAGTTTGTGCAAAATGTGACTAACTGCCACTTTCAGTACTTGGCATATGTAGGGTATAAAAAATCGTAATATCAAAATATGAATACGTGCAGAGAGCCAGACGTTGGCTCCAAATTATGACTCAGGCCTCGAAATTGGGATATTTGGGATATTTTGAAAACTGCAGGGGAGTTTGTGCAAAATGTGACTCACAGCTGCTTTCAGTACTTGGTATATGTTGGGTATAAAACTCGTAATTTCAAACTGCGAATACGTGCAGAGAGCCAGAATTTGGCTCCAAAATATGGCTCAGGCCTCGAAATTGTTATATTTGGGATATTTTAAAGACTGCAGGTGAGTTTGTGCAAAATGTGACTCACTGCTGCTTTCAGTACTAGGCATATATTGGGTATAAAAATTCGTAATTTCAAGCTGCGAATACGTGCAGAGAGCCAGAATTTGGCTCCAAAATATAGCTCAGGCCTCGAAATTGGGATATTTGGGATATTTCGAAAACTGCAGGGGAGTTTGTGCAAAATGTGACTCACTGCCACTTTCAGGACTTGGCATATGTTGGGTATAAAAAGTCATAAATTCAATCTGCGAATACGTGCATAGAGCCAGAATTTGGCTCCAAAATATGGCTCAAGCCTCGAAATTGGGATGTTCGGGATATTTTGAAAACTGCAGGGAGGTTTGGGACAAATATGACTAAACGTCGCTTTCAGTACTTGGCATATGTTGGGTATATAAAACCGTAATTTCAAACTGCGAATACGTGCAGAGATCCAGAATTTGGCTCCAAAATATGGCTCGGGTCTCGAAATTAGCATGTTTGGGATATTTTAAAAACTGCAGGGAGCTTTGGGACAAATGTGACCAAACGCAGCTATCAGTACTTGGCATAAGTTGGGTATAAAAAGTCGTAATTTCAAACTGCGAATACGTGTAGAGAGCCAGAATTTGGCTCCAAAATATGGCTCAGGCCTTGAAATTGAGATGTTTGGGATATTTTGAAAACTGCAGGGGGGATTGGGACAGATGTGACCAAACGCCGCTTTTAGTACTTGGCATATGTTGGGTATAAAAAGTCGTAATTTCAAACTGCGGATACGTGCAGAGAGCCAGAATTTGGCTACAAAATATGGCTCAGGCCTCGAAATTGGGATGTTTGGGATATTTTGAAAACTGCAGGAGAGTTTTCGCAAAATGTGACTCAAAGCTACTTTCAGTACTTGGCATATGTTGGGTACAAAAAGTCGTAATATCAAAATATGAATACGTGCAGAGAGCCAGACGTTGGCTCGAAAATATGACTCAGGCCTCGATATTGGGATGTTTGGGATATTTAGAAAACTGCAGGGAGGTTTGGGACAAATGTTACCAAACGCCGCTTTCAGTACTTGGCATATGTTGGGCATAAAAAAGTCGCAATTTCAAACTGCGAATACGTGCAAAGAGCCAGAATTTGGCTCCAAAATATGGCTCAAGCCTCGAAATTGGGATGTTTGGGATATTTTGAAAACTGCAGGGGGGATTGAGACAAATGTGACCAAACGCATTGGCATATGTTGGGTATAAAAAAGTCGTAATTTCAAAATGCGAATACGTGTAGAGAGCCAGAATTTGCCTCCAAAATATGGCTCAGGCCTCGAAATTGGGATATTTGGGGTATTTTGAAAACTGCAGGGGAGTTTGTGCAAAATGTGACTAACTGCCACTTTCAGTACTTTGCATATGTTGGGTATAAAAAATCGTAATATCAAAATATGAATTCGTGCAGAGAGCCAGACGTTGGCTCCAAATTATGACTCAGGCCTCGAAATTGGGATATTTGGGATATTTTGAAAACTGCAGGGGAGTTTGTGCAAAATGTGACTCACAGCTGCTTTCAGTACTTGGTATATGTTGGGTATAAAACTCGTAATATCAAACTGCGAATACGTGCAGAGAGCCAGAATTTGGCTCCAAAATATGGCTCAGGCCTCGAAATTGGGATATTTGGGATATTTTAAAGACTGCAGGTGAGTTTGTGCAAAATGTGACTCACTGCTGCTTTCAGTACTAGGCATATATTGGGTATAAAAATTCGTAATTTCAAGCTGCGAATACGTGCAGAGAGCCAGAATTTGGCTCCAAAATATGGCTCAGGCCTCGAAATTGGGATATTTGGGATATTTCGAAAACTGCAGGGGAGTTTGTGCAAAATGTGACTCACTGACACTTTCAGGACTTGGCATATGTTGGGTATAAAAAGTCATAAATTCAATCTGCGAATACGTGCATAGAGCCAGAATTTGGCTCCATAATATGGCTCAGGCCTCGAAATTGGGTTGTTCGGGATATTTTGAAAACTGCAGGGAGGTTTGGGACAAATATGACAACGTCGCTTTCAGTACTTGGCATATGTTGGGTATATAAAACCGTAATTTCAAACTGCGAATACGTGCAGAGATCCAGAATTTGGCTCCAAAATATGGCTCGGGTCTCGAAATTGGGATGTTTGGGATATTTTGAAAACTGCAGGGAGGTTTGGGACAAATGTTACCAAACGCCGCTTTCAGTACTTGGCATATGTTGGGCATAAAAAAAGTCGCATTTTCAAACTGCGAATACGTGCAGAGAGCCAGAATTTGGCTCCAAAATATGGCTCTGGCCTCGAAATTGGGATATTTGGAATATTTCGGAAACTGCAGGGGAGTTAGTGCAAAATGTGACTCACTGCCGCTTTCACGACTTGGCATATGTTGGGTATAAAAAGTCGTAATTTCAAACTGCGAATACGTGCAGAGAGACAGAATTTGGCTCCAAAATATGGCTCAGGCCTCGAAATTGGGATGTTTGGGATATTTTGAAAACTGCAGGGAGGTTTTGGACAAATGTGACCAAACGTCTCTTTCAGTACTTGGCATATGTTAGGTATAAAAAAGTCGTAATTTCAAACTGCGAATACGTGCAGAGAGACAGAATTTGGCTTCAAAATATGGCTCCGGCCTCGAAATTGGGATATTTGGGATATTTTGTAAACTGAATGGAAGTTTGGGACAAATGTGACCAAACGCCGCTTTCAGTACATCGTATATGTTGGGAGTAAATATCGTAATATCAAACTTCGAATACTTGCAGAGAGCCAAAATTTGGCTCCAAAATATGGCTCAAACCTCGAAATTGGGATGTTTGGGATATTTTGAAAACTGCAGGGGGGTTTGTGACAAATGTGACCAAACAACGTTTTCAGTACTTGGCATATGTTGGGTATTAAAAGTCGTAATTTCAAACTGCGAATACATGCAGAGAGCCAGAATTTGGCTACAAAATATAGCTCAGGCCTCGAAATTGGGATGTTTTGGATATTTTGAAAACTGCAAGGGAGTTTAGCAAAATGTGAGTCACTGCCGCTTTCAGTACTTGGCATATGTTGGGTATAAAAATTCGTAACTTCAAACTGCGAATACGTGCAGAGAGCCAGAATTTGGCTCCAAAATATGGCTCAGGCCTTGAAATTGAGATGTTTGGGATATTTTGAAAACTGCAGGGGGGATTGGGACAGATGTGACCAAACGCCGCTTTGACTACTTGGCATATGTTGGGTATAAAAAGTCGTAATTTCAAACAGCGAATACGTGCAAAGAGCCAGAATTTGGCTACAAAATATGGCTCAGGCCTCGAAATTGGGATATTTGGAATATTTCGAAAACTGCAGGGGAGTTTGTGCAAAATGTGACTCACTGCCGTTTTCAGGACTTGGCATATGTTGGGTATAAAAAGTCGTAAATTCAATCTGCGAATACGTGCATAGAGCCAGAATTTGGATGCAAAATATGGCTCAGGCATTGAAATTGGGATGTTTAGGATATTTTGAAAACTGCAGGGAGGTTTGGGACAAATATGACCAAACGCCGCTTTCAGTACTTGGCATATGTTGGGTATATAAAGCCATAATTTCAAACTGCGAATACGTGCAGAGAGCCAGAATTTGGCTCCAAAATATGGCTCAGGCCTCGAAATTGGGATGTTTGGGATATTTTGAAAACTGCAGGGAGGTTTGGGACAAATGTTACCAAACGCCGCTTTCAGTACTTGGCATATGTTGGGCATAAAAAAGTCGCAATTTCAAACTGCGAATACGTGCAGAGAGCCAGAATTTGGCTCCAAAATATGGCTCAGGCCTCGAAATTGGGATATTTGGAATATTTTGAAAACTGCAGGGGAGTTTGTGCAAAATGTGACTCACTGCCGTTTTCAGGACTTAGCATATGTTGGGTATAAAAAGTCGTAAATTCAATCTGCGAATACGTGCATAGAGACAGAATTTGGCTGCAAAATATGGCTCAGGCATCGAAATTGGGATGTTTAGGATATTTTGAAAACTGCAGGGAGGTTTGGGACAAATATGACCAAACGCCGCTTTCAGTACTTGGCATATGTTGGGTATATATAGCCATAATTTCAAACTGCGAATACGTGCAGAGAGCCAGAATTTGGCTCCAAAATATGGCTCAGGCCTCGAAATTGGGATGTTTGGGATATTTTGAAAACTGCAGGGGGGATTGAGACAAATGTGACCAAACGCATTTGCATATGTTGGGTATAAAAAAGTCGTAATTTCAAAATGCGAATACGTGCAGAGAGCCAGAATTTGGCTCAAAAATATGGCTCAGGCCTCGAAATTGGGATATTTGGGGTATTTTGAAAACTGCAGGGGAGTTTGTGCAAAATGTGACTAACTGCCACTTTCAGTACTTGGCATATGTAGGGTATAAAAAATCGTAATATCAAAATATGAATACGTGCAGAGAGCCAGACGTTGGCTCCAAATTATGACTCAGGCCTCGAAATTGGGATATTTGGGATATTTTGAAAACTGCAGGGGAGTTTGTGCAAAATGTGACTCACAGCTGCTTTCAGTACTTGGTATATGTTGGGTATAAAACTCGTAATTTCAAACTGCGAATACGTGCAGAGAGCCAGAATTTGGCTCCAAAATATGGCTCAGGCCTCGAAATTGTTATATTTGGGATATTTTAAAGACTGCAGGTGAGTTTGTGCAAAATGTGACTCACTGCTGCTTTCAGTACTAGGCATTTATTGGGTATAAAAATTCGTAATTTCAAGCTGCGAATACGTGCAGAGAGCCAGAATTTGGCTCCAAAATATAGCTCAGGCCTCGAAATTGGGATATTTGGGATATTTCGAAAACTGCAGGGGAGTTTGTGCAAAATGTGACTCACTGCCACTTTCAGGACTTGGCATATGTTGGGTATAAAAAGTCATAAATTCAATCTGCGAATACGTGCATAGAGCCAGAATTTGGCTCCAAAATATGGCTCAGGCCTCGAAATTGGGATGTTCGGGATATTTTGAAAACTGCAGGGAGGTTTGGGACAAATATGACTAAACGTCGCTTTCAGTACTTGGCATATGTTGGGTATATAAAACCGTAATTTCAAACTGCGAATACGTGCAGAGATCCAGAATTTGGCTCCAAAATATGGCTCGGGTCTCGAAATTAGCATGTTTGGGATATTTTAAAAACTGCAGGGAGCTTTGGGACAAATGTGACCAAACGCAGCTATCAGTACTTGGCATAAGTTGGGTATAAAAAGTCGTAATATCAAACTGCGAATACGTGTAGAGAGCCAGAATTTGGCTCCAAAATATGGCTCAGGCCTTGAAATTGAGATGTTTGGGATATTTTGAAAACTGCAGGGGGGATTGGGACAGATGTGACCAAACGCCGCTTTTAGTACTTGGCATATGTTGGGTATAAAAAGTCGTAATTTCAAACTGCGGATACGTGCAGAGAGCCAGAATTTGGCTACAAAATATGGCTCAGGCCTCGAAATTGGGATGTTTGGGATATTTTGAAAACTGCAGGAGAGTTTGCGCAAAATGTGACTCAAAGCTACTTTCAGTACTTGGCATATGTTGGGTACAAAAAGTCGTAATATCAAAATATGAATACGTGCAGAGAGCCAGACGTTGGCTCGAAAATATGACTCAGGCCTCGATATTGGGATGTTTGGGATATTTAGAAAACTGCAGGGAGGTTTGGGACAAATGTTACCAAACGCCGCTTTCAGTACTTGGCATATGTTGGGCATAAAAAAGTCGCAATTTCAAACTGCGAATACGTGCAAAGAGCCAGAATTTGGCTCCAAAATATGGCTCAAGCCTCGAAATTGGTATGTTTGGGATATTTTGAAAACTGCAGGGGGGATTGAGACAAATGTGACCAAACGCATTGGCATATGTTGGGTATAAAAAAGTCGTAATTTCAAAATGCGAATACGTGTAGAGAGCCAGAATTTGCCTCCAAAATATGGCTCAGGCCTCGAAATTGGGATATTTGGGGTATTTTGAAAACTGCAGGGGAGTTTGTGCAAAATGTGACTAACTGCCACTTTCAGTACTTGGCATATGTTGGGTATAAAAAATCGTAATATCAAAATATGAATTCGTGCAGAGAGCCAGACGTTGGCTCCAAATTATGACTCAGGCCTCGAAATTGGGATATTTGGGATATTTTGAAAACTGCAGGGGAGTTTGTGCAAAATGTGACTCACAGCTGCTTTCAGTACTTGGTATATGTTGGGTATAAAACTCGTAATATCAAACTGCGAATACGTGCAGAGAGCCAGAATTTGGCTCCAAAATATGGCTCAGGCCTCGAAATTGGGATATTTGGGATATTTTAAAGACTGCAGGTGAGTTTGTGCAAAATGTGACTCACTGCTGCTTTCAGTACTAGGCATATATTGGGTATAAAAATTCGTAATTTCAAGCTGCGAATACGTGCAGAGAGCCAGAATTTGGCTCCAAAATATGGCTCAGGCCTCGAAATTGGGATATTTGGGATATTTCGAAAACTGCAGGGGAGTTTGTGCAAAATGTGACTCACTGACACTTTCAGGACTTGGCATATGTTGGGTATAAAGTCATAAATTCAATCTGCGAATACGTGCATAGAGCCAGAATTTGGCTCCATAATATGGCTCAGGCCTCGAAATTGGGTTGTTCGGGATATTTTGAAAACTGCAGGGAGGTTTGGGACAAATATGACTAAACGTCGCTTTCAGTACTTGGCATATGTTGGGTATATAAAACCGTAATTTCAAACTGCGAATACGTGCAGAGATCCAGAATTTGGCTCCAAAATATGGCTCGGGTCTCGAAATTAGCATGTTTGGGATATTTTAAAAACTGCAGGGAGCTTTGGGACAAATGTGACCAAACGCAGCTATCATTACTTGGCATAAGTTGGGTATAAAAAGTCGTAATTTCAAACTGCGAATACGTGTAGAGAGCCAGAATTTGGCTCCAAAATATGGCTCAGGCCTTGAAATTGAGATGTTTGGGATATTTTGAAAACTGCAGGGGGGATTGGGACAGATGTGACAAAACGCCGCTTTTAGTACTAGGCATATGTTGGGTATAAAGAGTCGTAATTTCAAACTGCGGATACGTGCAGAGAGCCAGAATTTGGCTACAAAATATGGCTCAGGCCTCGAAATTGGGATGTTTGGGATATTTTGAAAACTGCAGGAGAGTTTGCGCAAAATGTGACTCAAAGCTACTTTCAGTACTTGGCATATGTTGGGTACAAAAAGTCGTAATATCAAAATATGAATACGTGCAGAGAGCCAGACGTTGGCTCGAAAATATGACTCAGGCCTCGATATTGGGATGTTTGGGATATTTAGAAAACTGCAGGGAGGTTTGGGACAAATGTTACCAAACGCCGCTTTCAGTACTTGGCATATGTTGGGCATAAAAAAGTCGCAATTTCAAACTGCGAATACGTGCAAAGAGCCAGAATTTTGCTCCAAAATATGGCTCAAGCCTCGAAATTGGGATGTTTGGGATATTTTGAAAACTGCAGGGAATATTGAGACAAATGTGACCAAACGCATTGGCATATGTTGGGTATAAAAAAGTCGTAATTTCAAAATGCGAATACGTGTAGAGAGCCAGAATTTGCCTCCAAAATATGGCTCAGGCCTCGAAATTGGGATATTTGGGGTATTTTGAAAACTGCAGGGGAGTTTGTGCAAAATGTGACTAACTGCCACTTTCAGTACTTGGCATATGTTGGGTATAAAAAATCGTAATATCAAAATATGAATTCGTGCAGAGAGCCAGACGTTGGCTCCAAATTATGACTCAGGCCTCGAAATTGGGATATTTGGGATATTTTGAAAACTGCAGGGGAGTTTGTGCAAAATGTGACTCACAGCTGCTTTCAGTACTTGGTATATGTTGGGTATAAAACTCGTAATATCAAACTGCGAATACGTGCAGAGAGCCAGAATTTGGCTCCAAAATATGGCTCAGGCCTCGAAATTGGGATATTTGGGATATTTTAAAGACTGCAGGTGAGTTTGTGCAAAATGTGACTCACTGCTGCTTTCAGTACTAGGCATATATTGGGTATAAAAATTCGTAATTTCAAGCTGCGAATACGTGCAGAGAGCCAGAATTTGGCTCCAAAATATGGCTCAGGCCTCGAAATTGGGATATTTGGGATATTTCGAAAACTGCAGGGGAGTTTGTGCAAAATGTGACTCACTGACACTTTCAGGACTTGGCATATGTTGGGTATAAAGTCATAAATTCAATCTGCGAATACGTGCATAGAGCCAGAATTTGGCTCCATAATATGGCTCAGGCCTCGAAATTGGGTTGTTCGGGATATTTTGAAAACTGCAGGGAGGTTTGGGACAAATATGACTAAACGTCGCTTTCAGTACTTGGCATATGTTGGGTATATAAAACCGTAATTTCAAACTGCGAATACGTGCAGAGATCCAGAATTTGGCTCCAAAATATGGCTCGGGTCTCGAAATTAGCATGTTTGGGATATTTTAAAAACTGCAGGGAGCTTTGGGACAAATGTGACCAAACGCAGCTATCATTACTTGGCATAAGTTGGGTATAAAAAGTCGTAATTTCAAACTGCGAATACGTGTAGAGAGCCAGAATTTGGCTCCAAAATATGGCTCAGGCCTTGAAATTGAGATGTTTGGGATATTTTGAAAACTGCAGGGGGGATTGGGACAGATGTGACAAAACGCCGCTTTTAGTACTAGGCATATGTTGGGTATAAAGAGTCGTAATTTCAAACTGCGGATACGTGCAGAGAGCCAGAATTTGGCTACAAAATATGGCTCAGGCCTCGAAATTGGGATGTTTGGGATATTTTGAAAACTGCAGGAGAGTTTGCGCAAAATGTGACTCAAAGCTACTTTCAGTACTTGGCATATGTTGGGTACAAAAAGTCGTAATATCAAAATATGAATACGTGCAGAGAGCCAGACGTTGGCTCGAAAATATGACTCAGGCCTCGATATTGGGATGTTTGGGATATTTAGAAAACTGCAGGGAGGTTTGGGACAAATGTTACCAAACGCCGCTTTCAGTACTTGGCATATGTTGGGCATAAAAAAGTCGCAATTTCAAACTGCGAATACGTGCAAAGAGCCAGAATTTTGCTCCAAAATATGGCTCAAGCCTCGAAATTGGGATGTTTGGGATATTTTGAAAACTGCAGGGAATATTGAGACAAATGTGACCAAACGCATTGGCATATGTTGGGTATAAAAAAGTCGTAATTTCAAATTGCGAATACGTGTAGAGAGCCAGAATTTGCCTCCAAAATATGGCTCAGGCCTCGAAATTGGGATATTTGGGGTATTTTGAAAACTGCAGGGGAGTTTGTGCAAAATGTGACTAACTGCCACTTTCAGTACTTTGCATATGTTGGGTATAAAAAATCGTAATATCAAAATATGAATTCGTGCAGAGAGCCAGACGTTGGCTCCAAATTATGACTCAGGCCTCGAAATTGGGATATTTGGGATATTTTGAAAACTGCAGGGGAGTTTGTGCAAAATGTGACTCACAGCTGCTTTCAGTACTTGGTATATGTTGGGTATAAAACTCGTAATATCAAACTGCGAATACGTGCAGAGAGCCAGAATTTGGCTCCAAAATATGGCTCAGGCCTCGAAATTGGGATATTTGGGATATTTTAAAGACTGCAGGTGAGTTTGTGCAAAATGTGACTCACTGCTGCTTTCAGTACTAGGCATATATTGGGTATAAAAATTCGTAATTTCAAGCTGCGAATACGTGCAGAGAGCCAGAATTTGGCTCCAAAATATGGCTCAGGCCTCGAAATTGGGATATTTGGGATATTTCGAAAACTGCAGGGGAGTTTGTGCAAAATGTGACTCACTGACACTTTCAGGACTTGGCATATGTTGGGTATAAAAAGTCATAAATTCAATCTGCGAATACGTGCATAGAGCCAGAATTTGGCTCCAAAATATGGCTCGGGTCTCGAAATTAGCATGTTTGGGATATTTTAAAAACTGCAGGGAGCTTTGGGACAAATGTGACCAAACGCAGCTATCAGTACTTGGCATAAGTTGGGTATAAAAAGTCGTAATTTCAAACTGCGAATACGTGTAGATAGCCAGAATTTGGCTCCAAAATATGGCTCAGGCCTCGAAATTGGGATGTTTGGGATATTTTGAAAACTGCAGGAGAGTTTGCGCAAAATGTGACTCACAGCTACTTTCAGTACTTGGCATATGTTGGGTATAAAAAGTCGTAATATCAAAATATGAATACGTGCAGAGAGCCAGACGTTGGCTCGAAAATATGACTCAGGCCTCGATATTGGGATGTTTGGGATATTTAGAAAACTGCAGGGAGGTTTGGGACAAATGTTACCAAACGCCGCTTTCAGTACTTGGCATATGTTGGGCATAAAAAAGTCGCAATTTCAAACTGCGAATACGTGCAGAGAGCCAGAATTTGGCTCCAAAATATGGCTCAGGCCTCGAAATTGGGATATTTGGAATATTTTGAAAACTGCAGGGGGGATTGGGACAGATGTGACAAAACGCCGCTTTTAGTACTTGGCATATGTTGGGTATAAAAAGTCGTAATTTCAAACTGCGGATACGTGCAGAGAGCCAGAATTTGGCTCCAAAATATGGCTCAGGCCTCGAAATTGGGATGTTTGGGATATTTTGAAAACTGCAGGAGAGTTTGCGCAAAATGTGACTCACAGCTACTTTCAGTACTTGGCATATGTTGGGTATAAAAAGTCGTAATATCAAAATATGAATACGTGCAGAGAGCCAGACGTTGGCTCGAAAATATGACTCAGGCCTCGATATTGGGATGTTTGGGATATTTAGAAAACTGCAGGGAGGTTTGGGACAAATGTTACCAAACGCCGCTTTCAGTACTTGGCATATGTTGGGCATAAAAAAGTCGCATTTTCAAACTGCGAATACGTGCAGAGAGCCAGAATTTGGCTCCAAAATATGGCTCTGGCCTCGAAATTGGGATATTTGGAATATTTCGGAAACTGCAGGGGAGTTAGTGCAAAATGTGACTCACTGCCGCTTTCACGACTTGGCATATGTTGGGCATAAAAAGTCGTAATTTCAAACTGCGAATACGTGCAGAGAGACAGAATTTGGCTCCAAAATATGGCTCAGGCCTCGAAATTGGGATGTTTGGGATATTTTGAAAACTGCAGGGAGGTTTTGGACAAATGTGACCAAACGTCTCTTTCAGTACTTGGCATATGTTAGGTATAAAAAAGTCGTAATTTCAAACTGCGAATACGTGCAGAGAGACAGAATTTGGCTTCAAAATATGGCTCCGGCCTCGAAATTGGGATATTTGGGATATTTTGTAAACTGAATGGAAGTTTGGGACAAATGTGACCAAACGCCGCTTTCAGTACATCGTATATGTTGGGAGTAAATATCGTAATATCAAACGTCGAATACTTGCAGAGAGCCAAAATTTGGCTCCAAAATATGGCTCAAACCTCGAAATTGGGATGTTTGGGATATTTTGAAAACTGCAGGGGGGTTTGTGACAAATGTGACCAAACAACGTTTTCAGTACTTGGCATATGTTGGGTATTAAAAGTCGTAATTTCAAACTGCGAATACATGCAGAGAGCCAGAATTTGGCTACAAAATATAGCTCAGGCCTCGAAATTGGGATGTTTTGGATATTTTGAAAACTGCAAGGGAGTTTAGCAAAATGTGAGTCACTGCCGCTTTCAGTACTTGGCATATGTTGGGTATAAAAATTCGTAACTTCAAACTGCGAATACGTGCAGAGAGCCAGAATTTGGCTCCAAAATATGGCTCAGGCCTTGAAATTGAGATGTTTGGGATATTTTGAAAACTGCAGGGGGGATTGGGACAGATGTGACCAAACGCCGCTTTGACTACTTGGCATATGTTGGGTATAAAAAGTCGTAATTTCAAACAGCGAATACGTGCAAAGAGCCAGAATTTGGCTACAAAATATGGCTCAGGCCTCGAAATTGGGATATTTGGAATATTTCGAAAACTGCAGGGTAGTTTGTGCAAAATGTGACTCACTGCCGTTTTCAGGACTTGGCATATGTTGGGTATAAAAAGTCGTAAATTCAATCTGCGAATACGTGCATAGAGCCAGAATTTGGATGCAAAATATGGCTCAGGCATTGAAATTGGGATGTTTAGGATATTTTGAAAACTGCAGGGAGGTTTGGGACAAATATGACCAAACGCCGCTTTCAGTACTTGGCATATGTTGGGTATATAAAGCCATAATTTCAAACTGCGAATACGTGCAGAGAGCCAGAATTTGGCTCCAAAATATGGCTCAGGCCTCGAAATTGGGATGTTTGGGATATTTTGAAAACTGCAGGGAGGTTTGGGACAAATGTTACCAAACGCCGCTTTCAGTACTTGGCATATGTTGGGCATAAAAAAGTCGCAATTTCAAACTGCGAATACGTGCAGAGAGCCAGAATTTGGCTCCAAAATATGGCTCAGGCCTCGAAATTGGGATATTTGGAATATTTTGAAAACTGCAGGGGGGATTGGGACAGATGTGACAAAACGCCGCTTTTAGTACTTGGCATATGTTGGGTATAAAAAGTCGTAATTTCAAACTGCGGATACGTGCAGAGAGCCAGAATTTGGCTACAAAATATGGCTCAGGCCTCGAAATTGGGATGTTTGGGATATTTTGAAAACTGCAGGAGAGTTTGCGCAAAATGTGACTCACAGCTACTTTCAGTACTTGGCATATGTTGGGTATAAAAAGTCGTAATATCAAAATATGAATACGTGCAGAGAGCCAGACGTTGGCTCGAAAATATGACTCAGGCCTCGATATTGGGATGTTTGGGATATTTAGAAAACTGCAGGGAGGTTTGGGACAAATGTTACCAAACGCCGCTTTCAGTACTTGGCATATGTTGGGCATAAAAAAGTCGCATTTTCAAACTGCGAATACGTGCAGAGAGCCAGAATTTGGCTCCAAAATATGGCTCTGGCCTCGAAATTGGGATATTTGGAATATTTCGGAAACTGCAGGGGAGTTAGTGCAAAATGTGACTCACTGCCGCTTTCACGACTTGGCATATGTTGGGTATAAAAAGTCGTAATTTCAAACTGCGAATACGTGCAGAGAGACAGAATTTGGCTCCAAAATATGGCTCAGGCCTCGAAATTGGGATGTTTGGGATATTTTGAAAACTGCAGGGAGGTTTTGGACAAATGTGACCAAACGTCTCTTTCAGTACTTGGCATATGTTAGGTATAAAAAAGTCGTAATTTCAAACTGCGAATACGTGCAGAGAGACAGAATTTGGCTTCAAAATATGGCTCCGGCCTCGAAATTGGGATATTTGGGATATTTTGTAAACTGAATGGAAGTTTGGGACAAATGTGACCAAACGCCGCTTTCAGTACATCGTATATGTTGGGAGTAAATATCGTAATATCAAACTTCGAATACTTGCAGAGAGCCAAAATTTGGCTCCAAAATATGGCTCAAACCTCGAAATTGGGATGTTTGGGATATTTTGAAAACTGCAGGGGGGTTTGTGACAAATGTGACCAAACAACGTTTTCAGTACTTGGCATATGTTGGGTATTAAAAGTCGTAATTTCAAACTGCGAATACATGCAGAGAGCCAGAATTTGGCTACAAAATATAGCTCAGGCCTCGAAATTGGGATGTTTTGGATATTTTGAAAACTGCAAGGGAGTTTAGCAAAATGTGAGTCACTGTCGCTTTCAGTACTTGGCATATGTTGGGTATAAAAATTCGTAACTTCAAACTGCGAATACGTGCAGAGAGCCAGAATTTGGCTCCAAAATATGGCTCAGGCCTTGAAATTGAGATGTTTGGGATATTTTGAAAACTGCAGGGGGGATTGGGACAGATGTGACCAAACGCCGCTTTGACTACTTGGCATATGTTGGGTATAAAAAGTCGTAATTTCAAACGGCGAATACGTGCAAAGAGCCAGAATTTGGCTACAAAATATGGCTCAGGCCTCGAAATTGGGATATTTGGAATATTTCGAAAACTGCAGGGGAGTTTGTGCAAAATGTGACTCACTGCCGTTTTCAGGACTTGGCATATGTTGGGTATAAAAAGTCGTAAATTCAATCTGCGAATACGTGCATAGAGCCAGAATTTGGATGCAAAATATGGCTCAGGCATTGAAATTTGGATGTTTAGGATATTTTGAAAACTGCAGCGAGGTTTGGGACAAATATGACCAAACGCCGCTTTCAGTACTTGGCATATGTTGGGTATATAAAGCCATAATTTCAAACTGCGAATACGTGCAGAGAGCCAGAATTTGGCTCCAAAATATGGCTCAGGCCTCGAAATTGGGATGTTTGGGATATTTTGAAAACTGCAGGGGGGAGTGAGACAAATGTGACCAAACGCATTGGCATATGTTGGGTATAAAAAAGTCGTAATTTCAAAATGCGAATACGTGCAGAGAGCCAGAATTTGGCTCCAAAATATGGCTCAGGCCTTGAAATTGGGATATTTGGGGTATTTTGAAAACTGCAGGGGAGTTTATGCAAAATGTGACTAACTGCTGCTTTCAGTACTTGGCATATGTTGGGTATAAAAAGTCGTAACTTCAAACTGCGAATACATGCAGAGAGCCAGAATTTGGCTCCAAAATATGGCTCAGGCCTCGAAATTGGGATATTTGGGATATTTCGAAAACTGCAGGGGAGTTTGTGCAAAATGTGACTCACTGCCGCTTTCAGGACTAGGCATATGTTGGGTATAAAAAGTCGTAATTTCAATCTGCAAATACGTGCAGAGATCCAGAATTTGGCTCCAAAATATGCCGCAGGCCTCGAAATTGGGATATTTGGGATATTTTGAAAACTGCAGGGAGGTTTCGGACAAATGTGACCAAACGCCGCTTTCAGTGCTTGGCATATGTTGGGTAAATAAAGTCGTAATTTAAAAGTGCCAATACGTGCAGAGAGCCAGAATTTTGCTCCAAACTATGGCTCAGGCCTCGAAATTAGCATGTTTGGGATATTTTGAAAACTGCAGGGAAGTTTAGGACAAATGTGACCAAACACGGCTTTCAGTACTTTACATTTGTTAGGTTTAAAAAGTCGTAATTTCAAACTGCGAATACGTGCTGAGAGCCAGAATTTGCCTCCAAAATATGGCTCAGGCCTCGAAATTGAGATGTTTAGGATATTTTGAAAACTGCAGGGGAGATTGGGACAAATGTGACCAAACGCCGCTTTCAGTACTTGGCATATGTTGGGTATAAACAAGTCGCAATTTCAAACTGCGAATACGTGCAGAGAGCCAGCATTTTATTCCAAAACATGGCTAAGGCCTCGAAATTGGGATATTTGGGATATTTTGAAAACTGCAGGGGAGTTTGTATAAAATGTGACTCACTGCTGCTTTCAGTACTTGGCATATGTTGGGTATAAAAAGTCATAATTTCAATCTGCGAATACGTGCATAGAGCCAGAATTTGGCTCCAAAACATGGCTCAGGCCTCGAAATTGGGATATTTGGGATATTTCGAAAACTGCAGGGGGGTTTGGGACAAATATGACCAAACGCCGCTTTCAAAACTTGGCAAATGTTGGGTATAAAAAGTCGTAATTTCAAAGTGCGAATACGTGCAGAGAGCCAAAATTTGGCTCCAAAATATGGCTCAGGCGTCGAAATTGGGATATTTGGGATATTTCGAAAACTGCAGGGGAGTTTGTGCAAAATGTGACTCACTGCTGCTTTCAGGACTAGGCATATGTTGGGTATAAAAAGTCGTAAATTCAATTTGCGAATACGTGCATAGAGCCAGAATTTGGCTCCAAAATACGGCTCAGGTCTCGAAATTGGGATATTTGGGATATTTCGAAAACTGCAGGGGAGTTTGTGCAAAATGTGACTCACTGCTGCTTTCAGGACTAGGCATATGTTGGGTATCAAATGTCGTAATTTCAAACCGCGAATACGTGCATAGAGCCAGAATTTGGCTCCAAAATTTGGCTCAGACCTCGAAATTGGGATGTTTGGGATATTTTGAAAACTTCATTGGGGGTTTGGGACAAATGTGACCAAACGCCGCTTTCAGTACTTGGCATATGTTGGGCATAAAAAAGTCGTAATTTCAAACTGCGAATACCTGCATAGAACCAGAGTTTGGCTCCAAAATACGGCTCAGGCCTCGAAATTGGGATGTTTGGGATATTTTGAAAACTGCAAGGAGGTTTGGGACAAATGTGACTCACAACCGCTTTCAGTACTTGGCATATATTGGGTATAAAAAATCGTAATTTCAAACTACGAATACGTGCAGAGAGCCAGAATTTGGCTCCAAAATGTGAATCAGGCCTTAAAATTGGGATGTTTGGGATATTTTTAAAACTGCAGGGGAGTTTGTGCGAAATGTGACTCACTGCTGCCTTTAGGGCTTGGCATATGTTGGGTAAAAAAATGTCGTAATTTCAAACCGCGAATACGTGCATAGAGCCAGAATTTGGCTCCAAAATATGGCTCAGGCCTCGAAATTGGGATGTTTGGGATATTTTGAAAACTGCAGGGGAGTTTGTGCAAAATTTGACTCACTGCTGCTTTCATGACTTGGCATATGTTGGGTATAAAAAGGTAATTTTATACTGCGAATACGTGCATAGAGCTAGAATTTGGCTCAAAAATATTGGTCTGTCCTCGAAATTGGGATGTTTGGGATATTTTGAAAACTCCAGGGGGGTTTGGGACCAATATGACCAAACGCCGCTTTCAGAACTTGGCGTATGTTGGGTGTAAAAAGTCGTAATTTTAAACTGCGAATACGAGCAGAGAGCTTCAATTTGGCTCGAAAATATGGCTCAGGCCTCGAAAGTGGGATGTTTGGGATATTTTGAAAACTGCAGGGGAGTTTGTGCAAAATGTGACTCACTGCCGCTTTCAGTACATGGCATATGTTGGGTATAAAAAGTCGTAATATCAAACTGCGAATACTTGCAGAGAGCCAAAATTTGGCTACTAAATATTGCTCAGGCCTCGAAATTTGGTTATTTGGGATATTTTAAAAACTGCAGGGGAGTTTGTGCAAAATGTGACTCACTGCTGCTTTTAGTACTTGGCATATGTTGGGTATAAAAAGTCGTAATTTCAAACTGCGAATACGTTCAGAGAGCCAGAATTTGGCTCCAAAATATGGCTCAGGCCTCGAAATTGGGATATTTGGGATATTTCGAAAACTGCAGGGGAGTTTGTGTGAAATGGGGCTCACTGCCGCTTTCAAGACTTGGCATATGTTGGGTATAAAATGTCGTAATTTCAAACCGCGAATACGTGCATAGAGCCAGAATTTTGCTCCAAAATATGGCTCACGCCTCAAAATTGGGATGTTTGGGATATTTTGAAAACTGCAGGGGGGGTTTGGGACAAATGTGACCAAACGCCGCGTTCAGTACTGGGCATATGTTGGGTATAAAAAAGTCGTAATTTCAAACCGCGAATACGTGCATAGAGCCAGAATTTTGCTCGAAAATATGGCACAGGCCTCGAAATTGGGATGTTTGGGATATTTTGAAAACTGCATGGGGGATTGAGACAAATGTGACCAAACGCCGCTTTCAGTACTTGGCATATGTTGGGTATATAAATTCATAAATTCAAACTGCGAATACGTGCACAGAGCCAGAATTTAGCTCCAAAATATGGCTCATGCCTCGAAATTGAGATCTTTGTGATATTTTGAAAACTGCAGGGAGGTTTGGGACAAATGTGACCAAACGCCACTTTCAGTACTTTGCATATGTTGGGTATAAAAAAGTGGTAATTTTAAACTGCGAATACGTGCAGAGAGCCAGAATTTGGCTCCAAAATATGGCTCAGGCCTCAAAATTGGGATATTTATGATATTTCAAAAACTGCAGGGGAGTTTGTGCGAAATGTGACTCACTGCCGCTTTCAGGACTTGGCATATGTTGGGTATAAAATGTCGTAATTTCAAACCGCGAATACATGCATAGAGCCAGAATTTGGCTC
The DNA here is from genome assembly GCF_040958095.1 of Procambarus clarkii. NCBI lineage: Eukaryota > Metazoa > Arthropoda > Malacostraca > Decapoda > Cambaridae > Procambarus > Procambarus clarkii. Next base: position 3,906,872 of record NC_091172.1, read on the forward strand.
CAAAATATTGCCCAGGCCTTAAAATTGGGCGGTTTGGGATATTTTGAAAACTGCAGGGGGGGTTTGGGACAAATGTGACCAAACGCCGCTTTCAGTACTTGGCATAAGTTGGGCATAAAAAAGTCGTATTTTCAAACTGCGAATATGTGCAGAGAGCCAGAATTTGGCTCGAAAATATTACTCAGTCCTCGAAAATGGGATATTTGGGATATTTCGAAAACTGCAGGGGAGTTTGTGCGAAATGTGACTCACTGCCGCTTTCAGTACTTGGCATATGTTGGGTATAAAAATCGTAATATTAAACTTCGAATACGTGGAGAGAGCCAGAATTTGGCTCCATAATATGGCTCAGGCCTCAATATTGGGATATTTGAGATATTTCGAAAACTGCAGGGGAGTTTGTGCAAAATTTGACTTACTGCCGCTTTCAGGACTTGGCATATGTTGGGTATAAAAAGTCGTAATTTCAATCTGCGAATACGTGCAGAGAGCCAATATTTGGTTCCAAAATATGGCTCAGGCCTCGAAATTGGAATGTTTGGGATATTTCGAAAACTGCAGGGGAGTTTGTGCAAAATGTGACTCACTGCCGCTTTCAGTACTTGGCATATGTTGGGTATAAAAAGTCGTAATATCAAACTGCGAATACTTGCAGAGAGCCAAAATTTGGCTCCAAAATATTGCTCAGGCCTCGAAATGGGGATATTTGGGATATTTTGAAAACTGCAGGCGAGTTTGTGCAAAATGTGACTCACTGCTGCTTTCAGTACTTGGCATATGTTGGGTATAAAAAGTTGTAATTTCAAACTGCGAATACGAGCAGAGAGCCAGAATTTGGCTCCAAAATATGGCTCAGGCGTCGAAATTGTAATAAATGGGATATTTCGAAAACTGCAAGGGATTTGTGCAAAATGTGACTCACTGCCGTTTTCAGGAATTGGCATATGTTGGGTATAAAAAGTCGTAATTTCAATCTGCGAATACATGCATAGAGCCAGAATTTGGCTCAAAAACATTGCTCCGTCCTCGAAATTGGGATTTTTGGGATATTTTAAAAACTCCAGGGGGGTTTGGGACCAATATGAGCAAACGCTGCTTTCAGAACTTGGCATATGTTGGGTATAAAAAGTCGTAATTTCAAACATGGAATACGTGCAGAGAGCTTGAATTTGGCTCCAAAATATGGCTCAGGCCTCGAAATTGGGATATTTGGGTTATTTTAAAAACTCCAGGGGGGTTTGGGACCAATATGAGCAAACGCCGCTTTCAGAACTTGGCATATGTTGGGTATAAAAAGTCGTAATATCAAACTGCGAATACTTGCAGAGAGCCAAAACTTGGCTCCAAAATATTGCTCAGGCCTCGAAATTGGGATATTTGGGTTATTTTGAAAACTGCAGGGGAGTTTCAGCAAAATGTGACTCACTGCTGCTTTCAGTACTTGGCATATGTTGGGTATAAAAAGTCGTAATTTCAATCTGCGAATACGTGCATAGAGCCAGAATTTTCCTCCAAAATATGGTTCAGGCCTCGAAATGGGGATGTTTGGGATATTTTGAAAACTGCAGGGGGGGATTGGGACAAATGTGACCACATGCCGCGTTCAGTACTGGGCATATGTTGGGTATAAAAAAGTCGTAATTTAAAACTGCGAATACGTGCAGAGAGCCAGAATTTGGCTCCAAAATATGGCTCAGGCCTCAAAATTGGGATATTTATGATATTTCAAAAACTGCAGGGGAGTTTGTGCGAAATGTGACTCACTGCCGCTTTCAGGACTTGGCATATGTTGGGTATAAAATGTCGTAATTTCAAACCGCGAATACATGCATAGAGCCAGAATTTGGCTCCAAAATATATCCCAGGCCTCGAAATTGGGATGTTTGGGATATTTTGAAAACTGCAGGGGGGGTTTGGGACAAATGTGACCAAACGCCGCTTTCAGTACTTGGCATATGTTGGGCATAAAAAAGTCGTATTTTCAAACTGCGAATATGTACAGAGAGCCAGAATTTGGCTCGAAAATATTGCTCAGTCCTCGAAAATGGGATATTTGGGATATTTCGAAAACTGCAGGGGAGTTTGTGCGAAATGTGACTCACTGCCGCTTTCAGTACTTGGCATATGTTGGGTATAAAAATTCGTAATATCAAACTGCGAATACTTGCAGAGAGCCAAAATTTGGCTCCAAAATATTGCTCAGGCCTCGAAATTGGGATATTTGGGATATTTTTAAAACTGCAGGCGAGTTTGTGCAAAATGTGACTCACTGCTGCTTTCAGTACTTGGCATATGTTGGGTATAAAAAGTCGTAATTTCAAACTGCGAATACGTGCAGAGAGCCAGAATTTTGCTCCAAAATATGGCTCAGGCGTCGAAATTGTAATATTTGGGATATTTCGAAAAGTGCAAGGGATTTGTGCAAAATGTGACTCACTGCCGTTTTCAGGAATTGGCATATGTTGGGCATAAAAAGTCGTAATATCAAACTGCGAATACTTGCAGAGAGCCAGAATTTTCCTCCAAAATATGGTTCAGGCCTCGAAATGGGGATGTTTGGGATATTTTGAAAACTGCAGGGGGGGATTGGGACAAATGTGACCACATGCCGCGTTCAGTACTGGGCATATGTTGGGTATAAAAAAGTCGTAAATTAAAACTGCGAATACGTGCAGAGAGCCAGAATTTGGCTCCAAAATATGGCTCAGGCCTCGAAATTGGGATATTTTGGATATTTCGAAAAGTGCAAGGGAGTTTGTGCGAAATGTAACTCACTGCCGCTTTCAGAACTTGGCATATGTTTGGTATAAAATCTCGTAATTTCAAACCGCGAATACGTGCATAGAGCCAGAATTTGGCTCCAAAATATGGCTCAGGCCTCGATATTGGGATGTTTGGGATATTTTGAAAACTGCAGGGGGGGTTTGGGACAAATGTGACCAAACGCCGCTTTCTGTACTTGGTATATGTTGGGTATAAAAAAGTCGTAATTTCAAACTCTGAATACGTGCAGAGAGCCAGAATTTAGCTCGAAAATATGGCTCAGGCCTCGAAATTGGGATGTTTGTGATATTTTGAAAACTGCAGGGGGGATTGAGACAAATATGACCAAACGCCGCTTTTAGTACTTGGCATATGTTGGGTATAAAAAAGTGGTAATTTCAAACTGCGAATACGTGCAGAGAGCCAGAATTTGGCTCCAAAATATGGCTCAGGCCTCAAAATTGGGATATTTATGATATTTCAAAAACTGCAGTGGAGTTTGTGCGAAATGTGACTCACTGCCGCTTTCAGGAGTTGGCATATGTTGGGTATAAAATGTCGTAATTTCAAACCGCGAATACATGCATAGAGCCAGAATTTGGCTCAAAAATATTGCCCAGGCCTCGAAATTGGGATGTTTGGGATATTTTGAAAACTGCAGGGGGGGTTTGGGACAAATGTGACCAAACGCCGCTTTCAGTACTTGGCATATGTTGGGCATAAAAAAGTCGTATTTTCAAACTGCGAATATGTGCAGAGAGCCAGAATTTGGCTCGAAAATAATGCTCAGTCCTCGAAAATGGGATATTTGGGATATTTCGAAAACTGCAGGGGAGTTTGTGCGAAATGTGACTCACTGCCGCTTTCAGTACTTGGCATATGTTGGGTATAAAAATCGTAATATTAAACTGTGAATACGTGGAGAGAGACAGAATTTGGCTCCATAATATGGCTCAGGCCTCAATATTGGGATATTTAAGATATTTCGAAAACTGCAGGGGAGTTTGTGCAAAATTTGACTTACTGCCGCTTTCAGGAATTGGCATATGTTGGGTATAAAAAGTCGTAATTTCAATCTGTGAATACGTGCAGAGAGCCAATATTTGGTTCCAAAATATGGCTCAGGCCTCGAAATTGGAATGTTTGGGATATTTTGAAAACTGCAGGGGAGTTTGTGCAAAATGTGACTCACTGCCGCTTTCAGTACTTGGCATATGTTGGGTATAAAAAGTCGTAATATCAAACTGCGAATACGTGCATAGAGCCAGAATTTGGCTCAAAAACATTGCTCCGTCCTCGAAATTGGGATTATTGGGATATTTTAAAAACTCCAGGGGGGTTTGGGACGAATATGAGCAAACGCCGCTTTCAGAACTTGGCATATGTTGGTTATAAAAAGTCGTAATTTCAAACATCAAATACGTGCAGAGAGCTTGAATTTGGCTCCAAAATATGGCTCAGGCCTCGAAAGTGGGATGTTTGGGATATTTTGAAAACTGCAGGGGAGTTTGTGCAAAATGTGACTTACTGCCGCTTTCAGTACTTGGCATATGTTGGGTATAAAAAGTCGTAATATCAAACTGCGAATACTTGCAGAGAGCCAAAATTTGGCTCCAAAATATGGCTCAGGCCTCGAAATTGGGATATTTTGGATATTTCGAAAAGTGCAGGGGAGTTTGTGCGAAATGTAACTCACTGCCGCTTTCAGAACTTGGCATATGTTTGGTATAAAATCTCGTAATTTCAAACCGCGAATACGTGCATAGAGCCAGAATTTGGCTCGAAAATATGGCTCAGGCCTCGATATTGGGATGTTTGGGATATTTTGAAAACTGCAGGGGGGGTTTGGGACAAATGTGACCAAACGCCGCTTTCTGTACTTGGTATATGTTGGGTATAAAAAAGTCGTTATTTCAAACTGTGAATATGTGCAGAGAGCCAGAATTTAGCTCGAAAATATGGCTCAGGCCTCGAAATTGGGATGTTTGTGATATTTTGAAAACTGCAGGGGGGATTGGGACAAATGTGAGCACATGCCGCGTTCAGTACTGGGCATATGTTGGGTATAAAAAAGTCGTAATTTAAAACTGCGAGTACGTGCAGAGAGCCAGAATTTGGCTCCAAAATATGGCTCAGGCCTTGAAATTGGGATATTTTGGATATTTCGAAAAGTGCAGGGGAGTTTGTGCGAAATGGGACTCACTGCTGCTTTCAAGACTTGGCATATGTTGGGTATAAAATGTCGTAATTTCAAACCGCGAATACGTATATAGAACCAGAATTTGGCTCCAAAATATGGTTCAGGCTTCGAAATGGGGATGTTTGTGATATTTTGAAAACTGCAGGGAGGGTTTGGGACAAATGTGATCATCGCCGTTTTCAGTACTTGGTATATGTTGGGTATAAAAAAGTCGTAGTTTGAAACTGCGAATACGTGCAGAGAGCCTGAATTTGGCTCCAAAATATAGCTCAGGCCTCGAAATTAGGATATTTGGGATATTTCGAAAACTGCAGGGAGGTTTGGGACAAATGTGATCAAACGCCTCTTTCAGTACTTGACATATGTTGGGAATAAAAAGTCGTAATTTCAAACTGCGAATACGTGCAGAGAGCCAGAATTTGGCTCCAAAATATGACTCAGGCCTCAAAATTGGGATATTTGGTATATTTCGAAAACTGCAGTGGAGTTTGTGCGAAATGTGACTCACTGCCGCTTTCAGGACTTGGCATGTGTTGGGTATAAAATCTCGTAATTTCAAACCACGAATACGTGCATAGAGCCAGAATTTGGCTCCAAAATTTGGCTTAGGCCTCGAAATAGGGATGTTTGGGATATTTTGAAAACTACAGGGGGGGGGGGACAAATGTGACCATATGCCGCGTTCAGTACTTGGCATATGTTGGGTATTAAAAAGTCGTAATTTCAAACTGCGAATACGTGCAGAGAGCCAGCATTTGGCTCCAAAATATTGCTCAGTCCTCGAAATTGGGATGTTTGGGATATTTTGAAAACTGCAGGGGGGTTTGGGACAAATTTGACAAAACGCCGCTTTCAGAACTTGGCATATGTTGGGTATAAAAAGTCGTAATTTCAAACTGCGAATACGTGCAGAGAGCTTGAATTTGGCTCCAAAATATGGCTCAGGCCTCGAAATTGGGATATTTGGGATATTTTGAAAACTGCAGGGGAGTTTGTGCTAAATGTGACTCACTGCTGCTTTTAGTACATGGCATATGTTGGGTATAAAAAGTCGAAATTTCAAACTGCGAATACGTGCAGAGAGCCAGAATTTGGCTCCAAAATATGGCTCAGGTTTCGAAATTAGGATATTTGGGATATTTCGAAAACTGCAAGGGAGTTTGTTCAAAACATGACTCACTGCCTCTTTAAGGACTTGGCATATGTTTGAATAAAGTCGTAATTTCAAACTGCGAATACGGACAGAGAGCCAGAATTTGGCTCCAAAATATGGCTCGGGCGTCGAAATTGGGATGTTTGAGATATTTTGAAAACTGCAGTCAGGTTTTGGGACAAATATGACCAAACGTCGCTTTCAGTACTTGGCATATGTTGGGTATATAAAGTCGTAATTTCAAACTGAGAATACGTGCAGAGAGCCAGAATTTGGCTTCAACATATGGATCAGGCCTCAAAATTGGGATATTTGGGATATTTTGAAAACTGCAGGGGAGTTTGTTTGAAATGTGACTCACTGCCGCTTTCAGGACTTGGCATATGTTGCGTATAAAATGTCGTAATTTCAAACCGCGAATACGTGCATAGAGCCAGAATTTGGCTCCATAATATTGCTCAGGCCTCGAAATTGGGATGTTTGGGATATTTTGAAAACTGTAGTGGGGGTTTGGGACATATGTGACCAAACGCCTCTTTCAATACTTGGCATATATTGGGCATAAAAAAGTCGTAATTTCAAACCGCGAATACGTGCATAGAGCCAGAATTTGGCTCCATAATATTGCTCAGGCCTCGAAATTGGGATGTTTGGGATATTTTGAAAACTGTAGTGGGGGTTTGGGACATATGTGACCAAACGCCTCTTTCAATACTTGGCATATATTGGGCATAAAAAAGTCGTAATTTCAAACTGCGAATACGTGCAGAGAGCCAGAATTTGGCTCCCAAATATTGCTCAGGCCTCGAAATTGGGATATTTGGGATATTTTGAAAACTGCAGTGCAGTTTGTGAGAAATGTGACACACTCCCGCTTTCAGGACACGGCATATGTTGGGTATAAAATCACGTAATTTCAAACCGCGAATACGTGCATAGAGCCAGAATTTGGCTCCAAAATGTGGCTCAGGCCTCGATATTGTGTTGTTTGGGATATTTTGAAAACTGCAGGGAGGTTTGGGACAAATGTAACCAAACGCCGTATTCAGTTCTTGGCATATGTTGGGTATAAAAAAATCGTAATTTCAAACAGCGAATATCTGCAGAGAGCCAGAATTTGGCTCCAAAATATGGCTCAGGCCTCGATATTGCGATATTTAGGATATTTTGAAAACTGCAGGGGGGTTTGGGACAATATGACCAAACGCCGCTTTTAGAACTTGGCATATGTTGGGTATAAAAAGTCGTAATTTCAAACTGCGAATACGTGCAGAGAGCTTGAATTTGGATCCAAAATATGGCTCAGGCCTTGAAATTGGGATATTTTGGATATTTCGAAAACTGCAGGGGAGTTTGTGCGAAATGGGACTCACTGCCGCTTTCAAGACTTGCCATATGTTGGGTATAAAATGTCGTAATTTCAAACCGCGAATACGTGCATAGAGCCAGAGTTTGGCTCCAAAATATGGCTCAGGCCTCGAAATTGGGATGTTTGTGATATTTTGAAAACTGCAGGGAGGGTTTGGGACAAATGTGACCAAACGCTGCTTTCAGTACTTGGCATATGTTGGGTATAAAAAGTCGTAATTTCAAACTGCGAATACGTGCAGAGAGCCAGAATTTGGCTCCAAAATATGGCTTAGGCCTCAAAATTGGGATATTTAAGATATTTCGAAAACTGCAAGGTTTTTTGTGCGAAATGTGACTCACTGCCGCTTTCAGAACTTGGCATATGTTGGGTATAAAATCTCGTAATTTCAAACCGCGAATACGTGCATAGAGCCAGAATTTGGCTCCAAAATATGGCTCAGGCCTCGAAATTGGAATGTTTGGGATATTTTGAAAACTGCAGGGGGGGGGGGGGTTTGGGACGAATGAGACCAAACGCCGCTTTCTGTACTTGGTATATGTTGGGTATAAAAAAGTCGTAATTTCAAACTGCAAATACGTGCAGAGAGCCAGAATTTAGCTCCAAAATATGGCTCAGGCCTCGAAATTGGGATGTTTGGGATATTTTGAAAACTGCAGGGGGGATTGAGACAAATGTGACCAAACGCCGCTTTCAGTACTTGGCATATATTGGGCATAAAAAAGTCGTAATTTCAAACTGCGAATACGTGCAGAGAGCCAGAATTTGGCTCCCAAATATTGCTCAGGCCTCGAAATTGGGATATTTGGGATATTTTGAAAACTGCAGTGCAGTTTGTGAGAAATGTGACACACTGCCGCTTTCAGGACACGGCATATGTTGGGTATAAAATCACGTAATTTCAAACCGCGAATACGTGCATAGAGCCAGAATTTGGCTCCAAAATGTGGCTCAGGCCTCGATATTGTGTTGTTTGGGATATTTTGAAAACTGCAGGGAGGTTTGGGACAAATGTAACCAAACGCCGTATTCAGTTCTTGGCATATGTTGGGTATAAAAAAATCGTAATTTCAAACTGCGAATATCTGCAGAGAGCCAGAATTTGGCTCCAAAATTTGGCTCAGGCCTCGAAATTGCGATATTTAGGATATTTTGAAAACTGCAGGGGGGTTTGGGACAATATGACCAAACGCCGCTTTTAGAACTTGGCATATGTTGGGTATAAAAAGTCGTAATTTCAAACTGCGAATACGTGCAGAGAGCTTGAATTTGGATCCAAAATATGGCTCAGGCCTTGAAATTGGGATATTTTGGATATTTCGAAAACTGCAGGGGAGTTTGTGCGAAATGGGACTCACTGCCGCTTTCAAGACTTGCCATATGTTGGGTATAAAATGTCGTAATTTCAAACCGCGAATACGTGCATAGAGCCAGAGTTTGGCTCCAAAATATGGCTTAGGCCTCGAAATTGGGATGTTTGTGATATTTTGAAAACTGCAGGGAGGGTTTGGGACAAATGTGACCAAACGCTGCTTTCAGTACTTGGCATATGTTGGGTATAAAAAGTCGTAATTTCAAACTGCGAATACGTGCAGAGAGCCAGAATTTGGCTCCAAAATATGGCTTAGGCCTCAAAATTGGGATATTTAAGATATTTCGAAAACTGCAAGGTTTTTTGTGCGAAATGTGACTCACTGCCGCTTTCAGAACTTGGCATATGTTGGGTATAAAATCTCGTAATTTCAAACCGCGAATACGTGCATAGAGCCAGAATTTGGCTCCAAAATATGGCTCAGGCCTCAAAATTGGGATATTTATGATATTTCAAAAACTGCAAGGAAGTTTGTGCGAAATGTGACTCACTGCCGCTTTAGGACTTGGCATATGTTGGGTATAAAATGTCGTAATTTAAAACCGCGAATACATGCATAGAGCCAGAATTTGGCTCCAAAATATTGCTCAGGCCTCGAAATATGGATGTTTGGGATATTTTGAAAACTGCAGGGGGGGGGGGGGGTTTGGGACAAATGTGACCAAACGCCGCTTTCACTACTTGGCATATGTTGGGCATAAAAAAATCGTATTTTCAAACTGCGAATACGTGCAGAGAGCCAGAATTTGGCTCGAAAATATTGCTCAGTCCTTGAAATTGGGATATTTGGGATATTTCGAAAACTGTAGGAGAGTTTGTGCGAAATGTGACTCATTGCCGGTTTCTGGACTTGGCATATGTTGGGTATAAAATGTCGTAATTTCAAACCGCGAATACGTGCATAGAGCTAGAATTTTGCTCCAAAATATGGCTCAGGCCTCGAAATTGGGATGTTTGGGATATTTTGAAAACTGCAGGAGGGTTTGGGACAAAGGTTACCAAACGCCGCTTTCAGTACTTGCATATATTGGGTATAAAAAAGTCGTAATTTCAAACTGAGAATACGTGCAGAGAGTCAGAGTTTGGCTCCAAAATATGGCTCAGGCCTCGAAATTGGGATGTTTGGGATATTTCGAAAACTGCAAGGGAGTTTGTGCAAAATGTGACTCACTGCCGCTTTCAGTACTTGGCATATGTTGGGTATAAAAATCGTAATATTAAACTGCGAATACGTGCAGAGAGCCAGAATTTGGCTCCAAAATATTGCTCAGTCCTCGAAATTAGCATGTTTGGGATATTTTGAAAACTGCAGGGGGGTTTGGGACAAATTTGACCAAACGCTGCTTTCAGAACTTGGCATATGTTGGGTATAAAAAGTCGTAATTTCAAACTGCGAATTCGTGCGGAGAGCCATAATTTGGCTCCAAAATATGGCTCAGGCCTCGAAATTAGGATGTTTGGGATATTTTGAAAATTTCAGGGAGATTTGGGACACGTGACCAAACGCTGCTTACAGTACTTTGCATATGTTGGGTATAAAAAGTCGTAATTTCAAACTGCGAATACGTGCAGAGAGCCAGAACTTGGCTCAAAAATATGGCTCAGGCCTCGAAATTGGGATGTTTGGGATATTTTGAAAACTGCAGGGGGGATTGAGACAAATGTGACCAAACGCCGCTTTCAGTACTTGGCATATGTTGGGTATAAAAAAGTGGTAATTTCAAACTGCGAATATGTGCAGAGAGCCAGAATTTGGCTCCAAAATATGGCTCAGGCCTCAAAATTGAGATATTTGGGATATTTCGAAAACTGCAGGGGAGTTTGTTCAAAATGTGACTCACTGCCGCTTTCAGTACTTAGCATATGTTGGGTATAAACAGTCGTAATTTCAAACTGCGAATACGTGCAGAGAGCCAGAATTTGGCTCCAAAATATGGCTCATGCCTTGAAATTGGGATGTTTGGGATATTTTGAAAACTGCGGGGGAGTTTGCGCAAATTGTGACTCACTGCCAGTTTCAGTACTTGGCATATGTTGGGTATAAAAAGTCGTAATATCAAAATATGAATACGTGCAGAGAGCCAGACGTTGGCTCCAAATTATGACTCAGGCCTCGATATTGGGATGTTTGGGATATTTAGAAAATTGCAGGGAGGATTGGGACAAATGTGACCAAACGCCGCTTTCAGTACTTGGCATATGTTGGGTTTTTATACCCAAGTATTTATAGTTTTTATGCCAAGTCGCAATTTCAAACTGCGAATACGTGCAAAGAGCCAGAATTTGGCTCCAAAACATGGCTAAGGCTTCGAAATTAGGATATTTGGGATATTTTAAAAACTGCAGGTGAGTTTGTGCAAAATGTGACTCACTGCTGCTTTCAGTACTAGGCATATATTATGTATAAAAACTCGTAATTTCAAACTGCGAATACGTGCAGAGAGCCAGAATTTGGCTCCAAAATATTGCTTAGTCTTCGAAATTAGCATGTTTGGGATATTTTGAAAACTGCAGGGGGGTTTGGGACAAATTTGACCAAACGCCGCTTTCAGAACTTGGCATATGTTGGGTATAAAAAGTCGTAATTTCAAACTGCGAATACGTGCGGAGAGCCATAATTTGACTCCAAAATATGGCTCAGGCCTCGAAATTAGGATGTTTGGGATATTTTGAAAACTTCAGGGAGATTTGGGACACGTGACCAAACGCCGCTTACAGTACTTTGCATATGTTGGGTATAAAAAGTCGTAATTTCAAACTGCGAATACGTGCAGAGAGCCAGAATTTGGCTCCAAAATATGGCACAGGCCTCGAAATTGAGATGTTTGGGATATTTTGAAAACTGCAGGGGGGATTGGGACAAATGTGACCAAAGCCGCTTTCAGTACATGGCAAATGTTGGGTATAAAAAGTCGTAATTTCAAACTGCGAATACGTGCAGAGACCCAGAATTTGGCTCCAAATAATGGCTCAGGCATCGAAATTGGGATATTTGGGATATTTCGAAAACTGCATGGGAGTTTGTGCAAAATGTGACTCACTGCCACTTTCAGGACTTGGCATATGTTGGGTATAAAAAGTCATAATTTCAAACTGCGAATACGTGCATAGAGCGCGAATTTGGCTCTAAAATATTGCTCAGTTCTCGAAATTGGGATGTTTGGGATGTTTTGAAAACTGCAGGGGGGGGTTTGGGACAAATATGACCAAATGCCGCTTTCAGAACTAGGCATATGTTGGGTATAAAAAGTCGTGTTTTCAAACTGCGAATACGTGCAGAGAGCTTGAATTTGTATCCAAAATATGGCTCAGGCCTCGAAATTGGGATGTTTGGGATATTTTGACAACAGCAGGGAGGTTTGGGACAAATGTGACTAAACGCCGCTTTCAGTACTTGGCATATGTTGGGTATAAAAAGTAGTATTTTCAAACTGCGAATACGTGAAAAGAGCCAGAATTTGGCTCCAAAATATGGCTCATTCCTCGAAATTGGAATATTTGGGATATTTCGAAAACTGCAGAGGAGTTTGTTCGAAATGTGACTAACTGCCGCTTTCAGGACTTATCATATGTTGGGAATAAAAAGTCGTAATTTCAATCTGCGAATACGTGCATAGAGCCAGATTTGGCTCCAAAATATGGCTCAGGCCTCGAAATTGGGATGTTTGGGATATTTTGAAAACTGCAGGGGGGTTTGGGACCAAAATGACCAAACAGCGCTCTCAGAACTTGGCATATGTTGGGTATAAAAAGTTGTAATTTCAAACTGCGAATATGTGCAGAGAGCTTGAATTTGGCTCCAAAAATTGGCTCAGGCCTCGAAAGTGGGATGTTTGGGATATTTTGAAAACTGCAGGGGAGTTTGTGCAAAATGTGATTCACTGCCGCTTTCAGTACTTGGCATATGTTGGGTATAAAAAGCCATAATATCAAACTGCGAATACTTGCAGAGAGCCAGAATTTGGCTCCAAAATATGGTTCAGGCCTCGAAATTGAGTTGTTTGGGATATTTTGAAAACTGCAGGGGGGGATTGGAGCAAATGTGACCAAACGCCGCTTTCAGTACTTGGCATATGTTGGGTATAAAATGTTGTAATTTCAAACTGCGTATACGTGCATTGAGCCAGAATTTGGCTCCAAAATATGGATCAGGCCTCGAAATTGGGATGTTTGTGATATTTTGAAAACTGCAGGGGGGGGGGGGGGTTTGGGCCAAATGTGACCAAACGCCGATTTCAGTACTTGGTATATGTTGGGCATAAAAAAGTCGTAATTTCAAACTGCGAATACGTGCAGAGAGCCAGAACTTGGCTAAAAAATATGGCTCAGGCCTCGAAATTGGGATGTTTGGGATATTTTGAAAACTGCAGGGGGGATTGAGACAAATGTGACCAAACGCCGCTTTCAGTACTTGGCATATGTTGGGTATAAAAAAGTGATAATTTCAAGCTGCGAATATGTGCAGAGAGCCAGAATTTGGCTCCAAAATATGGCTCAGGCCTCAAAATTGAGATATTTGAGATATTTCGAAAACTGCAGGGGAGTTTGTGCAAAATGTGACTCACTGCCGCTTTCAGTACTTGGCATATGTTTGGTATAAAAAGTCGTAATTTCAAACTGCGAATACGTGCTGAGAGCCAGAATTTGGCTCCAAAATATGGCTCATGCCTCGAAATTGGAATATTTGGGATATTTCGAAAAGTGCAGAGGAGTTTGTTCAAAATGTGACTAACTGCCGCTTTCAGGACTTATCATATGTTTGAAATAAAAAGTCGTAATTTCAATCTGCGAATACGTGCATAGAGCCAGATTTGGCTCCAAAATATGGCTCAGGCCTCGAAATTGGGATATTTGGGATATTTTGAAAACAGCAGGGGGGTTTAGGACCAATATGACCAAACGCCGCTCTCAGAACTTGGCATATGTTGGGTATAAAAAGTCGTAATTTTAAACTGCGAATATGTGCAGAGAGCTTGAATTTGGCTCCAAAAATTGGCTCAGGCCTCGAAAGTGGGATGTTTGGGATATTTTGAAAACTGCAGGGGAGTTTGTGCAAAATGTGACTCACTGCCGCTTTCAGTACTTGGCATATGTTGGGTATAAAAAGCCGTAATATCAAACTGCGAATACTTGCAGAGAGCCAAAATTTGGCTCCAAAATATTGCTCAGGTCTCGAAATTGGGATATTTGGGATATTTCGAAAACTGCAGGGGAGTTTGTGCAAAATGTGACTCACTGCTGCTTTCAGTACTTGGCATATGTTGGGTATAAAATATCGTAATTTCAAACCACGAATACGAGCATAGAGCCAGAATTTAGCTCTAAAATATGGCTCAGGCCTCGAAATTGGGATGTTTGGGATATTTTGAAAACTGCAGGGGGGGATTGGGACAAATGTGACCAAACGCCGCTTTCAGTACTTGGCATATATTGGGTATAAAAAAGTCGTAATTTCAAACTGCGAATACGAGCAGAGAGCCAGAGTTTGGCTCAAAAATATGGCTCAGGACACGAAATTGGGATGTTTGGGATATTTCGAAAACTGCAGGGGAATTTGTGCAAAATGTGACTCACTGCCGTTTTCAGTACTTGGCATATGTTGGGTATAAAAATCGTAATATTAAACTGCGAATACGTGGAGAGAGCCAGAATTTGGCTCCAAAATATGGCTCAGGCCTCGAAATTGAGATGTTTGGGATATTTTGAAAACTGCAGGGGGGATTGGGACAAATGTGACCAACGCCACTTTCAGTAATTGGCATATATATGTTGGGTATAAAATGTCGGAATTTCAAACTGCGAATACGTGCAGAGAGCCAGAATTTAACTACAAAATATGGCTCAGGCCTCGAAATTGGGATGTGTGGGATATTTTGAAAACTGCAGGGGGGTTTTGGACAGATGTGACCAAATGCAGTTTTCAGTAATTGGCATATGTTATGTATAAAAAGTCGTAATTTCAAACTGCAAATACGTGCAGAGAGCCAGAATTTGGCTCCAAAATATAGCTCAGGCCTCGAAATTGGAATATTTGGGATATATTGACAACTGCAGGGAGGTTTAGGACCAATGTGACCAAACGCTGCTTTCAGTACTTGGCATATGTTGGGTATAAAAAGTCGTAATTTAAAACGGCGAATACGTGCATAGAGCCAGAATTTGGCTCCAAAATATGGCTCAGGCCTCGAAATTGGGATGTTTGGGATATTTTTAAAACAGCAGGGGGGTTTGGGACCAATATGACCAAACGCCGCTCTCAGAACTTGGCATATGTTGGGTATAAAAAGTCGTAATTTCAAACTGCGAATACGTGCAGAGAGCCAGAGTTTGGTTCAAAAATATGGCTCAGGGCACGAAATTGGGATGTTTGGGATATTTCGAAAACTGCAGGGGAGTTTGTGCAAAATGTGACTCACTGCCGTTTTCAGTACTTGGCATATGTTGGGTATAAAAATCGTAATATTAAACTGCGAATACGTGGAGAGAGCCAGAATTTGGCTCCAAAATATGGCTCAGGCCTCGAAATTGAGATGTTTGGGATATTTTGAAAACTGCAGGGGGGATTGGGACAAATGTGACCAACGCCACTTTCAGTACTTGGCATATATATGTTGGGTATAAAATGTCGGAATTTCAAACTGCGAATACGTGCAGAGAGCCAGAATTTAACTACAAAATATGGCTCAGGCCTCGAAATTGGGATGTGTGGGATATTTTGAAAACTGCAGGGGGGTTTTGGACAGATGTGACCAAATGCTGTTTTCAGTAATTGGCATATGTTATGTATAAAAAGTCGTAATTTCAAACTGCAAATACGTGCAGAGAGCCAGAATTTGGCTCCAAAATATAGCTCACGCCTCGAAATTGGAATATTTGGGATATATTGACAACTGCAGGGAGGTTTAGGACCAATGTGACCAAACGCCGCTTTCAGTACTTGGCATATGTTGGGTATAAAAAGTCGTAATTTAAAACGGCGAATACGTGCATAGAGCCAGAATTTGGCTCCAAAATATGGCTCAGGCCTCGAAATTGGGATGTTTGGGATATTTTTAAAACAGCAGGGGGGTTTGGGACCAATATGACCAAACGCCGCTCTCAGAACTTGGCATATGTTGGGTATAAAAAGTCGTAATTTCAAACTGCGTATACGTGCAGAGAGCTTGAATTTGGCTCCAAAATAGGGCTCAGGCCTAGAAAGTGGGATGTTTGGGATATTTTGAAAACTGCAGGGGAGTTTGTGCAAAATGTGACTCACTGCCGCTTTCAGTACTTGGCATATGTTGGGTATAAAAAGTCGAAATTTCAAACTGTGAATACGTGCAGAGAGCCAGAATTTGGCTCCAAAATATGGCTCAGGTGTCGAAATTTAGATACTTGGGATATTTCGAAAACTGCAAGGGAGTTTGTGCAAAACGTGACTCACTGCCTCTTTTAGGACTTGGTATATGTTTGAATAAAGTCGTAATTTCAAACTGCGAATACGTGCAGAGAGCCAGAATTTGGCTCCAAAATATAGGTCAGGCGTCGAAATTGGGATGTTTGAGATATTTTGAAAACTGCAGGGAAGTTTGTGCAACATGTGACTCACTGCTGCTTTCAGTACTTGGCATATGTTGGGTATATAAAGTCGTAATTTCAAACTGAGAATACGTGCAGAGAGCCAGAATTTGGCTCCAACATATGGATCAGGCCTCAAAATTGGGATATTTGGGATATTTTGAAAACTGCAGTGCAGTTTGTATGAAATGTGACTCACTGCCGCTTTCAGGACGCGGCATATGTTTGGTATAAAATCTCGTAATTTCAAACCACGAATACGTGCATAGAGCCAGAATTTGGCTCCAAGATATGGCTAAGGCCTCGAAATTGGGATGTTTGGGATGTTTTGAAATCTGCAGGGGGGGTTTGGGACAAATGTTACCAAACGCCACTTTCAGTACTTGGCATATGTTGGGTATAAAAAATTCGTAATTTCAAACTGCGAATACGTACAGAGAGCCAGAGTTTGGCTGCAAAATATGGCTCAGGCCTCGAAATTGGGATCTTTGGGATATTTCGAAAACTACAGGGGAGTTTTTGCAAAATGTGACTCACTGATGCTTTCAGTTCTTGGCATATGTTGGGTATAAAAATCGTAATATCAAAATGCGAATACGAGCATAGAGCCAGAATTTGGCTCCAAAATATTGCTCAGTCCTCGAAATTGGTATGTTTGGGATATTTTGAAAACTGCAGGAGGGTTTGGGACAAATATGACCAAACGCCGCTTTAAGAACTTGGCTTATGTTTGGTATAAAAAGTCGTAATTTCAAACTGCGAATACGTGCAGAGAGCTTGAATTTGGCTCCAAAATATGGCTCAGGCCTCGAAAGTGGGATGTTTGGGATATTTTGAAAACTGCAGGGGAGTTTGAGCAAAATGTGACTCACTGCTGCTTTCAGTACTTGGCATATGTTGGGTATAAAAAGTCGTAATTTCAAACTGCCAATACGTGCAGAGAGCCAGAATTTGGCTCCAAAATATGGCTCAGGCGTCGAAATTGGGATATTTGGGATATTTTCAAAACTGCAGGGGAGTTTGTGCTAAATGTGACTCACTGCCGCTTTCAGGACTTGGCATATGTTGGGTATAAAAAGTCGTAATTTCAAACTTCGAATACGTGCATAGAGCCAGAATTTGGCTCCAAAATATTGCTCAGTACTCGAAATTGGGATGTTTGGGATATTTTGAAAACCTTAGGGGGCTTTGAGACAAATATGACCAAAAGCCGCTTTCAGAACTTGGCATATGTTGGGTATAAAAGTCGTAATTTCAAACTGCGAATACGTGCTGAGATCCAGAATTTTGCTCCAAAATATGGCTCAGGCCACGAAATAAGGATGTTTGGGATATTTTGAAAACTGCAGAGAGGTTTGGGACATATATGACCAAACGCCGCTTTCAGTACTTGGCATATGTTGGGTATATAAAGTCGTAATTTCAAACTGCGAATACGTGCAGAGAGCCAGAATTGGGCTCCAAAATATGGCTCAGGCTTCGAAATTAGAATGTTGGGGATATTTTGAAAACTGCAGGGAGATTTGGGACAAATGTGACCAAACGCCGCTTTCAGTACTTGGCATATGTTAGGTATAAAAAGTCGTAATTTCAAACTGCGAATACATGCAGAGACCCAGAATTTGGCTCCAAAATATAGGTCAGGCGTCGAAATTGGGATGTTTGAGATATTTTGAAAACTGCAGTGAGGTTTTGGGACAAATATGACTAAACGTCGCTTTCAGTACTTGGCATATGTTGGGTATATAAAGTCGTAATTTCAAACTGAGAATACGTGCAGAGAGCCAGAATTTGGCTCCAACATATGGATCAGGCCTCAAAATTGGGATATTTGGGATATTTTGAAAACTGCAGTGCAGTTTGTGTGAAATGTGACTCACTGCCGCTTTCAGGACACGGCATATGTTTGGTATAAAATCTCGTAATTTCAAACCACGAATACGTGCATAGAGCCAGAATTTGGCTCCAAGATATGGCTAAGGCCTCGAAATTGGGATGTTTGGGATATTTTGAAATCTGCAGGGGGGGTTTGGGACAAATGTTACCAAACGCCACTTTCAGTACTTGGCATATGTTGGGTATAAAAAATTCGTAATTTCAAACTGCGAATACGTACAGAGAGCCAGAGTTTGGCTGCAAAATATGGCTCAGGCCTCGAAATTGGGATCTTTGGGATATTTCGAAAACTACAGGGGAGTTTTTGCAAAATGTGACTCACTGATGCTTTCAGTACTTGGCATATGTTGGGTATAAAAATCGTAATATCAAAATGCGAATACGAGCATAGAGCCAGAATTTGGCTCCAAAATATTGCTCAGTCCTCGAAATTGGTATGTTTGGGATATTTTGAAAACTGCAGGAGGGTTTGGGACAAATATGACCAAACGCGGCTTTAAGAACTTGGCTTATGTTTGGTATAAAAAGTCGTAATTTCAAACTGCGAATACGTGCAGAGAGCTTGAATTTGGCTCCAAAATATGGCTCAGGCCTCGAAAGTGGGATGTTTGGGATATTTTGAAAACTGCAGGGGAGTTTGAGCAAAATGTGACTCACTGCTGCTTTCAGTACTTGGCATATGTTGGGTATAAAAAGTCGTAATTTCAAACTGCCAATACGTGCAGAGAGCCAGAATTTGGCTCCAAAATATGGCTCAGGCGTCGAAATTGGGATATTTGGGATATTTTGAAAACTGCAGGGGAGTTTGTGCTAAATGTGACTCACTGCCGCTTTCAGGACTTGGCATATGTTGGGTATAAAAAGTCGTAATTTCAAACTTCGAATACGTGCATAGAGCCAGAATTTGGCTCCAAAATATTGCTCAGTACTCGAAATTGGGATGTTTGGGATATTTTGAAAACCTTAGGGGGCTTTGAGACAAATATGACCAAAAGCCGCTTTCAGAACTTGGCATATGTTGGGTATAAAAAGTCGTAATTTCAAACTGCGAATACGTGCTGAGATGTAGAATTTGGCTCCAAAATATGGCTCAGGCCACGAAATAAGGATGTTTGGGATATTTTGAAAACTGCAGAGAGGTTTGGGACATATATGACCAAACGCCGCTTTCAGTACTTGGCATATGTTGGGTATATAAAGTCGTAATTTCAAACTGCGAATACGTGCAGAGACCCAGAATTTGGCTCCAAATTATGGCTCAGGCCTCGAAATTGGGATATTTGGGATATTTCGAAAACTGCATGGGAGTTTGTTCAAAATGTGACTCAAGGCCACTTTCAGGACTTGGCATATGTTGGGTATAAAAATCGTAATTTCAAACTGCGAATACGTGCATAGAGCCAGAATTTGGCTCCAAAATATGACTCAGTCCTCGAAATTGGGATGTTTGGGATATTTTGAAAACTGCAGGGGAGTGTTTGCGCATAATGTGACTCACTGCCACTTTCAGTACTTGGCATATGATGGGTATAAAAAGTCGTAATTTCAAACTGCGAATACGTGCAGAGACCCAGAATTTGGCTCCAAATAATGGCTCAGGCCTCGAAATTGGGATATTTGGATATTTCAAAAACTGCAAGGGAGTTTGTTCGAAATGTGACTCACTGCCGCTTTCAGGACTTGGCATATGTTGGGTAAAAAATGTCGTAATTTCAAACCGCGAATACGTGCATAGAGCCTGAATTTTGCTCCAAAATATGGCTCAGTCCACGAAATTGGTATGTTTGGGATATTTTGAAAACTACAGGGAGGATTTGGGACAAATGTGACCAAATGCCGCGTTCAGTACAGGGCATATGTTGGGTATATAAATCGTAATTTCAAACTGCGAATACGTGCATAGAGCCAGAATTTGGCTACAAAATATGACTCAGTCCTCGAAATTGGGATGTTTGGGATATTTTGAAAACTACAGGAGGGATTGAGACAAATGTGACCAAATGCCGCTTTCAGTACATGGCATATGTTAGGTATAAAATGTCGAAATTTCAAACCGCGAAAACGTGCATAGAGCCAGAATTTGGATCCAAAATATTGCTCATGCCTCGAGATTGGGATGTTTGGGATATTTTGAAAACTGCAGTGGGGGTTTGAGACAAATGTGACCAAACGCCGCTCTGAGTACTTGGCATATGTTGGGCATAAAAAAGTCGTAATTTCAAACTGCGAATACGTGCAGAGAGCCAGAATTTGGCTCCAAAATATGGCTAAGGCCTCGAAATTGGGATATTTGGGATATTTTAAAAACTGCAGGTGAGTTTGTGCAAAATGTGACTCACTGCTGCTTTCAGTACTAGGCATATATTCGGTATAAAAAGTCGTAATTTCAAACTGCGAATACGTGCAGAGAGCCAGAATTTGGCTCCAAAATATGACTCAGGCCTGGAAATTGGGATATTTGGGATACTTCGAAAACTGCAGGGGAGTTTGTGCAAATTGTGACTCACTGCCACTTTCAGTTCCTGGCATATGTTGGGTATAAAAAGTCGTAATATCAAAATATGAATACGTGCAGAGAGCCAGACGTTGGCTCCAAATTATGACTCAGGCCTCGATATTGGGATGTTTGGGATATTTAGAAAATTGCAGATAGGATTGGGACAAATGTGACCAAACGCCGCTTTCAGTTCTTGGCATATGTTGGGTATAAAAAAGTCACAATTTCAAACTGCGAATACGTGCAGAGAGCCAGAATTTGGCTCCAAAATATGGCTCAGGCCACGAAATTGGGATATTTGGGATATTTCGAAAACTGCAGGGGAGTTTGTGCAAAATGTGACTCACAGCCACTTTCAGGACTTGGGATATGTTGGGTATAAAAAGTCATAAATTCAATCTGCGAATACGTGCATAGAGCCAGAATTTGGCTCCAGGCCTCGAAATTGGGATGTTCGCGATATTTTGAAAACTGCAGGGAGGTTTGGGACAAATATGACCAAACATCGCATTCAGTACTTGGCATATGTTGGGAATATAAAACCGTAATTTCAAACTGCGAATACGTGCAGAGAGCCAGAATTTGGCTCCAAAATATGGCTCGGGCCTCGAAATTAGCATGTTTGGGATATTCTGAAAACTGCAGGGGGGATTGTGACAGATGAGACCAAACGCCGCTTTTAGAACTTGGCATATGTTGGGTATAAAAAGTCGTAATTTCAAACTGCGAATACGTGCAGAGAGCCAGAATTTGGCTACAAAATATGGCTCAGGCCTCGAAATTGGGATTTTTGGGATATTTTGAAAACTGCAGGGGAGTTTGCGCAAAATGTGACTCACTGCCACTTTCAGTACTTGGCATATGTTGGGTATAAAAAGTCGTAATATCAAAATATGAATACGTGCAGAAAGCCAGAATTTGGCTACAAAATATGGCTCAGGCCACGAAATTGGGATGTTTGGGATATTTAGAAAACTGCAAGGAGGTTTGGGACAAATGTTACCAAACGCCGCTTTCAGTACTTGGCATATGTTGGGCATAAAAAAGTCGCAATTTCAAACTGCGAATACGTGCAGAGAGCCAGAATTTGGCTCCAAAACATGACAAAGGCCTCGAAATTGGGATATTTGGGATATTTTGAAAACTGCAGGGGAGTGTGTGCAAAATGTGACTCACAGCTGCTTTCAGTACTTGGTATATGTTGGGTATAAAACTCGTAATTTCAAACTGCGAATACGTGCAGAGAGCCAGAATTTGGCTCTAAAATATGGCTCAGGCCTCGAAATTGGGATATTTGGAATATTTCGAAAACTGCAGGGGAGTGTATGCAAAATGTTACTCACTGCCGCTTTCAGGACTTGGCATATGTTGGGTATAAAAAGTCGTAATTTCAAACTGCGAATACGTGCAGAGAGCCAGAATTTGGCTCCAAAATATGGCTCAGGCCTCGAAATTGAGATGTTTGGGATATTTTGAAAACTGCAGGGGGGATTGGGACAGATGTGACCAAATGCCGCTTTTACTACTTGGCATATGTTGGGTATAAAAAGTCGTAATTTCAAACTGCGAATACGTGCAGAGAGCCAGAATTTGGCTACAAAATATGGCTCAGGCCTCGAAATTGGGATGTTTGGGATATTTTGAAAACTGCAGGGGGGATTGAGACAAATGTGACCAAACGCATTGGCATATGATGGGTATAAAAAAGTCGTAATTTCAAACTGCGAATACGTGCAGAGAGCCAGAATTTGGCTACAAAATATGGCTCAGGCCTCGAAATTGGGATATTTGGGATATTTTGAAAACTGCAAGGGAGTTTGCGCAAAATGTGACTCACTGCTGCTTTCAGTACTTGGAAGATGTTGGGTATAAAAGTCGTAATTTCAAACTGCGAATACGTGCTGAGAGCCAGAATTTGGCTACAAAATATGGCTCAGGCCTCGAAATTGGGATGTTTGGGATATTTTAAAAAATGCAGAGGAGTTTGCGCAAATTGTGACTCACTGCCACTTTCAGTTCTTGGCATATGTTGGGTATAAAAAATCGTAATAACAAAATATGAATACGTGCAGAGAGCCAGACGTTGGCTCCAAATTATGACTCAGGCCTCGATATTGGGATGTATGGGATATTTAGAAAATTGCAGGAAGGATTGGGACAAATGTGACCAAACGCCGCTTTCAGTACTTGGCATATGTTGGGTATAAAAAAGTTGCAATTTCAAACTGCGAATACGTGCAAAGAGCCAGAATTTGGCTCCAAAACATGGCTAAGGCCTCGAAATTGGGATATTTGGGATATTTTAAAAACTGCAGGTGAGTTTGTGCAAAATGTGACTCACTGCTGCTTTCAGTACTAGGCATATATTGGGTATAAAAAGTCGTAATTTCAAACTGCGAATACGTGCAGAGAGCCAGTATTTGGCTCCAAAATATGACTCAGGCCTCGAAATTGGGATATTTGGGATATTTCGAAAACTGCAGGGGAGTTTGCGCAAAATGTGACTCACTGCCACTTTCAGTACTTGGCATATGTTGGGTATAAAAAGTCGTAATATCAAAATATGAATACGTGCAGAGAGCCAGACGTTGGCTCGAAAAAATTACTCAGGCCTCGATATTGGGATGTTTGGGATATTTAGAAAACTGCAAGGAGGTTTGGGACAAATGTTACCAAACGCCGCTTTCAGTACTTGGCATATGTTGGGCATAAAAAAGTCGCAATTTCAAACTGCGAATACGTGCAGAGAGCCAGAATTTGGCTCCAAAACATGACAAAGGCCTCGAAATTGGGCTATTTGGGATATTTTGAAAACTGCAGGGGAGTTTGTGCGAAATGTGACTCACAGCTGCTTTCAGTACTTGGTATATGTTGGGTGTAAAACTCGTAATTTCAAACTGCGAATACGTGCAGAGAGCCAGAATTTGGCTCTAAAATATGGCTCAGGCCTCGAAATTGGGATATTTGGAATATTTCGAAAACTGCAGGGGAGTTTGTGCAAAATGAGACTCGCTTACGCTTACAGGACTTGGCATATGTTGGGTATAAAAATTCGTAATTTCTAACTGCGAATACGTGCAGAGAGCCAGAATTTGGCTACAAAATATGGCTCAGGCCTCGAAATTGGGATATTTGGGATATTTTGAAAACTGCAGGGGAGTTTGTTCCAAATGTGACTCACTGCTGCTTTCAGTACTTGGAAGATGTTGGGTACAAAAGTCGTAATTTCAAACTGCGAATACGTGCAGAGAGCCAGAATTTTGCTACAAAATATGGCTCAGGCCTCGAAATTTTGATGTTTGGGATATTTTGAAAACTGCAGGGGAGTTTGCGCAAATTGTGACTCACTGCCACTTTCAGTACTTGGCATATGTTGGGTATAAAATTTCGTAATATCAAAATATGAATACGTGCAGAGAGCCAGACGTTGGCTCCAAAATATGGCTAAGGCCTCGAAATTGGGGTATTTGGGATATTTTAAAAACTGCAGGTGAGTTTGTGCAAAATGTGAATCACTGCTGCTTTCAGTATTAGGCATATATTGGGTATAAAAAGTCGTAATTTCAGACTGCGAATACGTGCATAGAGCTAGAATTTGGCTCCAAAATATGGCTCAGGCCTCGAAATTGGGATGTTCGGGATATTTTGAAAACTGCAGGGAGGTTTGGGACATATATGACCAAACGTCGCTTTCAGTACTTGGCATATGTTGGGTATATAAAACCGTAATTTCAAACTGTGAATACGTGCAGAGAGCCAGAATTTGGCTCCAAAATATGGCTCGGGCCTCGAAATTAGCATGTTTGGGATATTTGGAAAACTGCAGGGAGGTTTGGGACAAATGTTACCAAACGCCGCTTTCAGTACTTGGCATATGTTGGGCATAAAAAAGTCGCTATTTCAAACTGCGAATACGTGCAGAGAGCCAGAATTTGGCTCCAAAACATGACAAAGGCCTCGAAATTGGGATATTTGGGATATTTTGAAAACTGCAGGGGAGTTTGTGCAAAATGTGACTCACAGCTGCTTTCAGTACTTGGTATATGTTGGGTATAAAACTCGTAATTTCAAACTGCGAATACGTGCAGAAAGTTAGAATTTGGCTGTTAAATATGGCTCAGGCCTCGAAATTGGGATATTTGGAATATTTCGAAAACTGCAGGGGAGTTTGTGCAAAATGTGACTCACTGCCGCTTTCAGAACTTGGCATATGTTGGGTATAAAAAGTCGTAATTTCAAACTGCGAATACGTGCAGAGAGCCAGAATTTGGCTCCAAAATATGGCTCAGGCCTCGAAATTGGGATATTTGGGATATTTTGAAAACTGTAGGGGAGTTTGTGCAAAATGTGACTCACTGCTGCTTTCAGTACTTGGCATATGTTGGGTATTAAAAGTCCTAATTTCTAACTGCGAATACGTGCAGAGAGCCAAAATTTGGCTACAAAATATGGCTCAGGCCTCGAAATTGGGTTATTTGGAATATTTCGAAAACTGCAGGGGAGTTTGTGCAAAATGTGACTCACTGCCGCTTTCAGGACTTGGCATATGTTGGGTATAAAAAGTCGTAATTTCTAACTGCGAATACGTGCAGAGAGCGAGAATTTGGCTACAAAATAAGGCTCAGGCCTCGAAATTGGGATATTTAGGATATTTCGAAAACTGCAGGGGAGTTTGTGCAAAATGTGACTCACTGCCGCTTTCAGGACTTGGCATATGTTGGGTATAAAAAGTCGTAATTTCTAACTGCGAATACGTGCAGAGAGCGAGAATTTGGCTCCAAAATATGGCTCAGGCCTCGAAATTGGGATATTTGGGATATTTTGAAAACTGTAGGGGAGTTTGTGCAAAATGTGACTCACTGCTGCTTTCAGTACTTGGCATATGTTGGGTATTAAAAGTCCTAATTTCTAACTGCGAATACGTGCAGAGAGCCAGAATTTGGCTACAAAATATGGCTCAGGCCTCGAAATTGGGTTATTTGGAATATTTCGAAAACTGCAGGGGAGTTTGTGCAAAATGTGACTCACTGCCGCTTTCAGGACTTGGCATATGTTGGGTATAAAAAGTCGTAATTTCTAACTGCGAATACGTGTAGAGAGCCAGAATTTGGCTACAAAATATGGCTCAGGCCTCGAAATTGGGATGTTTGGGATATTTTGAAAACTGCAGGGGAGTTTGCGCAAATTGTGACTCACTGCCACTTTCAGTACTTGGCATATGTTGGGTATAAAAAGTCGTAATATCAAAATATGAATACGTGCAGAGAGCCAGACGTTGGCTCCAAATTATGACTCTGGCCTCGATATTGGGATGTTTGGGATATTTAGAAAATTGCAGGGAGGATTGGGACAAATGTGACCAAACGCCGCTTTCAGTACTTGGCATATATTGGGTATAAAAAGTCGTAATTTCAAACTGCGAATACGTGCAGAGAGCCAGAATTTGGCTCCAAAATATGGCTCAGGCCGCGAAATTGGGATATTTGGAATATTTCCAAAACTGCAGGGGAGTTTGTGCAAAATGTGATTCACTGCCACTTTCAGGACTTGGAATATATTGGGTATAAAAAGTCATAAATTCAATCTGCGAATACGTGCATAGAGACAGAAATTGGCTCCAAAATATGGCTCAGGCCTCGAAATTGGGATGTTCGGGATATTTTGAAAAAGCAGAAGAGTTTGTGCAAAATTGTGACTCACTGCTGCTTTCAGTACTTGGCATATGTTGGGTATAAAACTCGTAATTTCAAACTGCGAATACGTGCAAAGAGCCAGAATTTGGCTCCAAAATATGGCTCAGGCCTCGAAATTGGGATATTTGAAATATTTCGAAAACTGCAGGGGAGTTTGTGCAAAATGTGACTCACTGCCGCTTTCAGGACTTGGAATATGTTGGGTATAAAAAGTCGTAATTTCAAACTGCGAATACGTGCAGAGAGCCAGAATTTGGCTCCAAAATATGGCTCAGGCCTCGAAATTGAGATGTTTGGGATATTTTGAAAACTGCAGGGGGGATTGGGACAGATGTGACTAATCGCCGCTTTTACTACTTGGCATATGTTGGGTATAAAAAGTCGTAATTTCAAACTGCGAATACGTGCAGAGAGCCAGAATTTGGCTCCAAAATATGGCTCAGGCCGCGAAATTGGGATATTTGGAATATTTCGAAAACTGCAGGGGAGTTTGTGCAAAATGTGATTCACTGCCACTTTCAGGACTTGGCATATATTGGGTATAAAAAGTCATAAATTCAATCTGCGAATACGTGCATAGAGACAGAATTTGGCTCAAAAATATGGCTCAGGCCTCGAAATTAGCATGTTAGGGATATTTTAAAAACTGCAGGGAGCTTTGGGACAAATGTGACCAAATGCCGCTTGCAGTACTTGGCATAAGTTGGGTATAAAAAGTCGTAATTTCAAACTGCGAATACGTGCACAGAGCCAGAATTTTGCTCCAGAATATGGCTCAGGCCTTGAAATTGAGATGTTTGGGATATTTTGAAAACTGCAGGGGGGATTGGGACAGATGTGACCAAACGCCGCTTTTAGTACTTGGCATATGTTGGGTATAAAAAGTCGCATTTTCAAACTGCGAATACGTGCAGAGAGCCAGAATTTGGCTACAAAATTTGGCTCAGGCCTCGAAATTGGGATGTTTGGGATATTTTGAAAACTGCAGGGGAGTTTGCGCAAAATGTGACTCACTGCACTTTCAGTACTTGGCATATGTTGGGTATAAAAAGTCGTAATATCAAAATATGAATACGTGCAGAGAGCCAGACGTTGGCTCCAAAATATGACTCAGGCCTCGATATTGGGATGTTTAGGACATTTAGAAAACTGCAGGGAGGTTTGGGACAAATGTTACCAAACGTCGCTTTCAGTACTTGGCATATGTTGGGCATAAAAAAGTCGCAATTTCCAATTGCGAATACGTGCAGAGAGCCAGAATTTGGCTCCAAAACATGACTAAGGCCTCGAAATTGGGATATTTGGGATATTTTGAAAAAGCAGGGGAGTTTGTGCAAAATGTGACTTACTGCTGCTTTCAGTACTTGGCATATGTTGGGTATAAAACTCGTAATTTCAAACTGCGAATACGTGCAGAGAGCCAGAATTTGGCTCCAAAATATGGCTTAGGCCTCGAAATTGGGATATTTGAAATATTTCGAAAACTGCAGGGGAGTTTGTGCAAAATGTGACTCACTGCCGCTTTCAGGACTTGGAATATGTTGGGTATAAAAAGTCGTAATTTCAAACTGCGAATACGTGCATAGAGCTAGAATTTGGCTCCAAAATATGACTCAGGCCTCGAAATTGAGATGTTTGGGATATTTTGAAAACTGCAGGGGGGATTGAGACAAATGTGACCAAACGCATTGGCATATGTTGGGTATAAAAAAGTCGTAATTTCAAACTGCGAATACGTGCAGAGAGCCAGAATTTGGCTACAAAATATGGCTCAGGCCTTAAAATTGGGATGTTTGGGATATTTTGAAAACTGCAGGGGGGATTGAGACAAATGTGACCAAACGCATTGGCATATGTTGGGTATAAAAAAGTCGTAATTTCAAACTGCGAATACGTGCAGTGAGCCAGAATTTGGCTCCAAAATATGGCTCAGGCCTCGAAATTGGGATATTTGGGATATTTCGAAAACTGCAGGGGAGTTTGTGCAAAATGTGACTCAATGCCACTTTCATTACTTGGCATATGCTGGGTATAAAAAGTCGTAATTTCAAACTGCGAATACGTGCAGAGAACCAGAATTTGGCTCCAAAATATGCCTCAGGCCTCGAAATTGGGATATTTGGGATACTTTAAAAACTGCAGGGAGGTTTGGGACATTTGTGACCAAACACCGCTTTCAGGACTTGGCATATGTTGGGTATAAAAAAGTCGTAATTTCAAACTGTGAATACGTGCAGAGAGCCAGAATTTGGTTCCAAATTATAGCTCAGGCCTAAAAATTAGGATATTTGGGATATTTTGAAAACTGCAGGGGAGTTTGTGCAAAATGTGACTCACTGCTGCTTTCAGTACTTGGCATATGTTGGGTATAAAACTTCGTAATTTCAAACTGCGAATACGTGCAGAGAGCCAGAATTTGGCTCCAAAATATGGCTCAGGCCTCGAAATTGGGATATTTGGGATATTAAGAAAACTGCAGGCGAGTTTGTGCAAAATGTGACTCACTGCTGCTTTCAGTACTTGGCATATGTTGGGTATAAAAATTCGTAATTTCAAACTGCGAATACGTGCAGAGAGCCAGAATTTGGCTCCAAAATATGCCTCAGTCCTCGAAATTGGGATGTTTGGGTTATTTTGAAAACTGCAGGGGGGTTTGGGACAAATATGACCAAACGCCGCTTTCAAAACTTGGCAAATGTTGGGTATAAAAAGTTGTAATTTCAAAGTGCGAATACGTGCAGAGAGCCAAAATTTGGCTGCAAAATATGGCACAGGCCTCGAAACTGGGATGTTTGGGATATTTTGAAAACTGCAGGGGAGTTTGTGCAAAATGTGACTAACTGCCACTATCAGTACTTGGCATATGTTGGGTATAAAAAGTCGTAATAGCAAACTTTGAATACGTGCAGAGAGCCAGAATTAGGCTCCAAAATATGGCTCATGCCTCGATATTGGGATGTTTGGGATATTTTGAATACTGCAGAGAGGTTTGGGACAAATATGACCAAACGCCGCTTTCAGAACTTGGCAAATGTTTGGTTTAAAAATTCGTAATTTCAAAGTGCGAATACGTGCAGAGAGCCAGAATTTGTCTCCAAAATATGGCTCAGGCCTCGAAATTGGGATGTTTGGGATATTTTGAAAACTGCAGGGGGGTTTGGGACAAATGTGACCAAACAACGTTTTCAGTACTTGGCATATGTTGGGTATAAAAAGTCGTAATTTCAAACTGCGAATAGGTGCAGAGAGCCAGAATTTGGCTCCAAAATATGGCTCAGGCCTCGAAATTGGTATGTTTGGAATATTTCGAAAACTGCAGGGGAGTTTGTGCAAAATGTGACTCACTGCCGCTTTCAGGACTTGGCATATGTTGGGTATAAAAAGTCGTAATATCAAAATATGAATACGTGCAGAGAGCCAGACGTTGGCTCCAAAATATGACTCAGGCCTCGATATTGGGATGTTTAGGACATTTAGAAAACTGCAGGGAGGTTTGGGACAAATGTTACCAAACGTCGCTTTCAGTACTTGGCATATGTTGGGCATAAAAAAGTCGCAATTTCCAATTGCGAATACGTGCAGAGAGCCAGAATTTGGCTCCAAAACATGACTAAGGCCTCGAAATTGGGATATTTGGGATATTTTGAAAAAGCAGGGGAGTTTGTGCAAAATGTGACTTACTGCTGCTTTCAGTACTTGGCATATGTTGGGTATAAAACTCGTAATTTCAAACTGCGAATACGTGCAGAGAGCCAGAATTTGGCTCCAAAATATGGCTTAGGCCTCGAAATTGGGATATTTGAAATATTTCGAAAACTGCAGGGGAGTTTGTGCAAAATGTGACTCACTGCCGCTTTCAGGACTTGGAATATGTTGGGTATAAAAAGTCGTAATTTCAAACTGCGAATACGTGCATAGAGCTAGAATTTGGCTCCAAAATATGACTCAGGCCTCGAAATTGAGATGTTTGGGATATTTTGAAAACTGCAAGGGGGATTGGGACAGATGTGACCAATCGCCGCTTTTACTACTTGGCATATGTTGGGTATAAAAAGTCGTAATTTCAAACTGCGAATACGTGCAGAGAGCCAGAATTTGGCTACAAAATATGGCTCAGGCCTTAAAATTGGGATGTTTGGGATATTTTGAAAACTGCAGGGGGGATTGAGACAAATGTGACCAAACGCATTGGCATATGTTGGGTATAAAAAAGTCGTAATTTCAAACTGCGAATACGTGCAGTGAGCCAGAATTTGGCTCCAAAATATGGCTCAGGCCTCGAAATTGGGATATTTGGGATATTTCGAAAACTGCAGGGGAGTTTGTGCAAAATGTGACTCAATGCCACTTTCATTACTTGGCATATGCTGGGTATAAAAAGTCGTAATTTCAAACTGCGAATACGTGCAGAGAACCAGAATTTGGCTCCAAAATATGCCTCAGGCCTCGAAATTGGGATATTTGGGATACTTTAAAAACTGCAGGGAGGTTTGGGACATTTGTGACCAAACACCGCTTTCAGGACTTGGCATATGTTGGGTATAAAAAAGTCGTAATTTCAAACTGTGAATACGTGCAGAGAGCCAGAATTTGGTTCCAAATTATAGCTCAGGCCTAAAAATTAGGATATTTGGGATATTTTGAAAACTGCAGGGGAGTTTGTGCAAAATGTGACTCACTGCTGCTTTCAGTACTTGGCATATGTTGGGTATAAAACTTCGTAATTTCAAACTGCGAATACGTGCAGAGAGCCAGAATTTGGCTCCAAAATATGGCTCAGGCCTCGAAATTGGGATATTTGGGATATTAAGAAAACTGCAGGCGAGTTTGTGCAAAATGTGACTCACTGCTGCTTTCAGTACTTGGCATATGTTGGGTATAAAAATTCGTAATTTCAAACTGCGAATACGTGCAGAGAGCCAGAATTTGGCTCCAAAATATGCCTCAGTCCTCGAAATTGGGATGTTTGGGTTATTTTGAAAACTGCAGGGGGGTTTGGGACAAATATGACCAAACGCCGCTTTCAAAACTTGGCAAATGTTGGGTATAAAAAGTTGTAATTTCAAAGTGCGAATACGTGCAGAGAGCCAAAATTTGGCTGCAAAATATGGCACAGGCCTCGAAACTGGGATGTTTGGGATATTTTGAAAACTGCAGGGGAGTTTGTGCAAAATGTGACTAACTGCCACTATCAGTACTTGGCATATGTTGGGTATAAAAAGTCGTAATAGCAAACTTTGAATACGTGCAGAGAGCCAGAATTAGGCTCCAAAATATGGCTCATGCCTCGATATTGGGATGTTTGGGATATTTTGAATACTGCAGAGAGGTTTGGGACAAATATGACCAAACGCCGCTTTCAGAACTTGGCAAATGTTTGGTTTAAAAATTCGTAATTTCAAAGTGCGAATACGTGCAGAGAGCCAGAATTTGTCTCCAAAATATGGCTCAGGCCTCGAAATTGGGATGTTTGGGATATTTTGAAAACTGCAGGGGGGTTTGGGACAAATGTGACCAAACAACGTTTTCAGTACTTGGCATATGTTGGGTATAAAAAGTCGTAATTTCAAACTGCGAATAGGTGCAGAGAGCCAGAATTTGGCTCCAAAATATGGCTCAGGCCTCGAAATTGGTATGTTTGGAATATTTCGAAAACTGCAGGGGAGTTTGTGCAAAATGTGACTCACTGCCGCTTTCAGGACTTGGCATATGTTGGGTATAAAATGTCGTAATTTCAAACCGCGAATACGAGCATAGAGCCAGAATATGGCTTCAAAATATGGCTCAGTCCTCGAAATTGGGATGTTTGGGATATTTTGAGAACTGCAGGAAGGGGGTTTGGGACAAATGTTACCAAACGCCGCTTCCAGTACTTGGCATATGTTGGGTATAAAAAAGTCGTAATTTTAAACTGCGAATACGTGCAGAGAGCCAGAATTTGGCTTCAAAATATGGCTCAGGCCTCGAAATTGGGATATTTCGAAAACTGCCGGGGAGTTTGTGCAAAATGTGACTTTACTGCAGCTTTCAGTACTTGGTATATGTTGGGTATAAAAATCGGAATATCAAACTTCGAATACGTTTAGAGAGCCAGAATTTGGCTCTAAAATAAGGCTCAGGCCTCGATATTGGGATGTTTGGGATATTTTTAAAACTGCAGGGAGGTTTTGGACAAATGTGACCAAACGTCTCTTTCAGTACTTGGCATATGTTAGGTATAAAAAAGTCGTAATTTCAAACTGTGAATACGTGCAGAGAGACAGAATTTGGTTTCAAAATATGGGTCCGGCCTCGAAATTGGGATATTTGGGATATTTTGTAAACTGAAGGGAGGTTTGGGACAAATGTGACCAAACGCCGCTTTCAGTACATCGCATATGTTGGGAGTAAATATCGTAATATCAAACTTCGAATACTTGCAGAGAGCCAAAATTTGGGTCCAAAATATGGCTCAAACCTCGAAATTGGGATGTTTGGGATATTTTGAAAACTGCAGGGGGGGTTTGTGACAAATGTGACCAAACAACGTTTTCAGTACTTGGCATATGTTGGGTATAAAAAGTCGTAATTTCAAACTGCGAATACATGCAGAGAGCCAGAATTTGGCTACAAAATATGGCTCAGGCCTCGAAATTGGGATGTTTTGGATATTTTGAAAACTGCAAGGGAGTTTAGCAAAATGTGAGTCACTGCCGCTTTCAGTACTTGGCATATGTTGGGTATAAAAAGTCGTAACTTCAAACTGCGAATACGTGCAGAGAGCCAAAATTTGGTTCCAAAATATGGATCAGGCCTTGAAATTGGGATGTTTGGAATATTTCGAAAACTGCAGGGGAGTTTGTGCAAAATGTGAGTCACTGCTGCTTTCAGGACTTGGCATATTTTGGGTATAAAAAGTCTTAAATTCAATCTGCGAATACGTGGATAGAGCCAGAATTTGGCTGCAAAATATGGCTCAGGCCTCAAAATTGGGATGTTTAGGATATTTCGAAAACTGCAGGGAGGTTTGGGACAAATATGACCAAACGCCGCTTTCCGTACTTGGCATATGTTGGGTATATAAAGCCATAATTTCAAACTGCGAATACGTGCAGAGAGCCAGAATTTGGCTCTAAAATATGGCTCAGGCCTCGAAATTGTGATGTTTGGGATATTTTGAAAACTGCAGGGGGGATTGAGACAAATGTGACCAAACGCATTGGCATATGTTGGGTATAAAAAGTCATAAATTCAAAATGCGAATACGTGCAGAGAGCCAGAATTTGGCTCCAAAATATGGCTCAGGCCTAGAAATTGGGATGTTTGAGATATTTTGAAAACTGCAGGGGAGTTTGCGAAAATTGTGACTCACTGCCACTTTCAGTACTTGGCATATGTTGGGTATAAAAAATCGTAATATCAAAATATGAATACGTGCAGAGAGCCAGACGTTGGCTCCAAATTATGATTCAGGCCTCGAAATTGGGATATTTGGGATATTTTGAAAACTGCAGGGGAGTTTGTGCAAAATGTGACTCACAGCTGCTTGCAGTACTTGGTATATGTTGGGTATAAAACTCGTAATTTCAAACTGCGAATACGTGCAGAGAGCCAGAATTTGGCTCCAAAATATTGCTCAGGCCTCGAAATTGGGATATTTGGGATATTTTAAAGACTGCAGGTGAGTTTGTGCAAAATGTGACTCACTGCTGCTTTCAGTACTAGGCATATATTGGGTATAAAAATTCGTAATTTCAAGCTGCGAATACGTGCAGAGAGCCAGAATTTGGCTCCAAAATATGGCTCAGGCCTCGAAATTGGGATATTTGGGATATTTCGAAAACTGCAGGGGAGTTTGTGCAAAATGTGACTCACTGCCACTATCAGGACTTGGCATATGTTGGGTATAAAAAGTCATAAATTCAATCTGCGAATACGTGCATAGAGCCAGAATTTGGCTCCAAAATATGGCTCAGGCCTCGAAATTGGGATGTTCGGGATATTTTGAAAACTGCAGGGTGGTTTGGGAGAAATATGACTAAACGTCGCTTTCAGTACTTGGCATATGTTGGGTATATAAAACCGTAATTTCAAACTGCGAATACGTGCAGAGATCCAGAATTTGGCTCCAAAATATGGCTCGGGTCTCGAAATTAGCATGTTTGGGATATTTTAAAAACTGCAGGGAGCTTTGGGACAAATGTGACCAAACGCAGCTATCAGTACTTGGCATAAGTTGGGTATAAAAATTCGTAGTTTCAAACTGCGAGTACGTGTAGAGAGCCAGAATTTGGCTCCAAAATATGGCTCAGGCCTTGAAATTGAGATGTTTGGGATATTTTGAAAACTGCAGGGGGGATTGGGACAGATGTGACCAAACGCCGCTTTTAGTACTTGGCATATGTTGGGTATAAAAAGTCGTAATTTCAAACTGCGGATACGTGCAGAGAGCCAGAATTTGGCTACAAAATATGGCTCAGGCCTCGAAATTGAGATGTTTGGGATATTTTGAAAACTGCAGGAGAGTTTGCGCAAAATGTGACTCACAGCTACTTTCAGTACTTGGCATATGTTGGGTATAAAAAGTCGTAATATCAAAATATGAATACGTGCAGAGAGCAAGACGTTGGCTCGAAAATATGACTCAGGCCTCGATATTGGGATGTTTGGGATATTTAGAAAACTGCAGGGAGGTTTGGGACAAATGTTACCAAACGCCGCTTTCAGTACTTGGCATATGTTGGGTATAAAAAGTCGTAATTTCAAACTGCGAATACGTGCAGAGAGCCAGAATTTGGCTCCAAAATATGGCTCAGGCCTCGAAATTGGGATGTTTGGGATATTTTGAAAACTGCAGGGAGGTTTTGGACAAATGTGACCAAACGTCTCTTTCAGTACTTGGCATATGTTAGGTATAAAAAAGTCGTAATTTCAAACTGCGAATACGTGCAGAGAGACAGAATTTGGCTTCAAAATATGGCTCCGGCCTCGAAATTGGGATATTTGGGATATTTTGTAAACTGAATGGAGGTTTGGGACAAATGTGACCAAACGCCGCTTTCAGTACATCGCATATGTTGGGAGTAAATATCGTAATATCAAACTTCGAATACTTGCAGAGAGCCAAAATTTGGCTCCAAAATATGGCTCAAACCTCGAAATTGGGATGTTTGGGATATTTTGAAAACTGCAGGGGGGTTTGTGACAAATGTGACCAAACAACGTTTTCAGTACTTGGCATATGTTGGGTATAAAAAGTCGTAATTTCATACTGCGAATACATGCAGAGATCCAGAATTTGGCTACAAAATATGGCTCAGGCCTCGAAATTGGGATGTTTTGGATATTTTGAAAACTGCAAGGGAGTTTAGCGAAATGTGAGTCACTGCCAGTTTCAGTACTTGGCATATGTTGGGTATAAAAAGTCGTAACTTCGAACTGCGAATACGTGCAGAGAGCCAGAATTTGGCTCCAAAATATGGCTCAGGCCTTGAAATTGAGATGTTTGGGATATTTTGAAAACTGCAGGGGGGATTGGGACAGATGTGACCAAACGCCGCTTTGACTACTTGGCATATGTTGGGTATAAAAAGTCGTAATTTCAAACTGCGAATACGTGCAAAGAGTCAGAATTTGGCTACAAAATATGGCTCAGGCCTCGAAATTGAGATGTTTAGGATATTTTGAAAACTGCAGGGGAGACTGGGACAAATGTGACCAAACGCCGCTTTCAGTACTTGGCATATGTTGAGTATAAAATTCGCAATTTCAAACTGCGAATACGTGCAGAGACCCAGAATTTGGATCCAAATAATGGCTCAGGCCTCGAAATTGAGATATTTGGGATATTTTTGAAAACTGCAGGGGAGTTTGTGCCAAATGTGACTCAATGCCGCTCTCAGGACTTGGCATATGTTGGGTATAAAAAGTCGTAATTTCAAAATGCGAATACGTGCAGAGAACCAGAATTTGGCTCCAAAATATTCCTCAGGCCTCGAAATTGGGATATTTGGGATACTTTAAAAACTGCAGGGAGGTTTGGGACATTTGTGACCAAACACCGCTTTCAGGACTTGGCATATGTTGGGTATAAAAAAGTCGTAATTTCAAACTGTGAATACGTGCAGAGAGCCAGAATTTGGTTCCAAATTATAGCTCAGGCCTAAAAATTAGGATATTTGGGATATTTTGAAAACTGCAGGGGAGTTTGTGCAAAATGTGACTCACTGCTGCTTTCAGTACTAGGCATATATTGGGTATAAAAATTCGTAATTTCAAGCTGCGAATACGTGCAGAGAGCCAGAATTTGGCTCCAAAATATGGCTCAGGCCTCGAAATTGGGATATTTGGGATATTTCGAAAACTGCAGGGGAGTTTGTGCAAAATGTGACTCACTGCCACTATCAGGACTTGGCATATGTTGGGTATAAAAAGTCATAAATTCAATCTGCGAATACGTGCATAGAGCCAGAATTTGGCTCCAAAATATGGCTCAGGCCTCGAAATTGGGATGTTCGGGATATTTTGAAAACTGCAGGGAGGTTTGGGAGAAATATGACTAAACTTCGCTTTCAGTACTTGGCATATGTTGGGTATATAAAACCGTAATTTCAAACTGCGAATACGTGCAGAGATCCAGAATTTGGCTCCAAAATATGGCTCGGGTCTCGAAATTAGCATGTTTGGGATATTTTAAAAACTGCAGGGAGCTTTGGGACAAATGTGACCAAACGCAGCTATCAGTACTTGGCATAAGTTGGGTATAAAAATTCGTAATTTCAAACTGCGAGTACGTGTAGAGAGCCAGAATTTGGCTCCAAAATATGGCTCAGGCCTTGAAATTGAGATGTTTGGGATATTTTGAAAACTGCAGGGGGGATTGGGACAGATGTGACCAAACGCCGCTTTTAGTACTTGGCATATGTTGGGTATAAAAAGTCGTAATTTCAAACTGCGGATACGTGCAGAGAGCCAGAATTTGGCTACAAAATATGGCTCAGGCCTCGAAATTGAGATGTTTGGGATATTTTGAAAACTGCAGGAGAGTTTGTGCAAAATGTGACTCACAGCTACTTTCAGTACTTGGCATATGTTGGGTATAAAAAGTCGTAATATCAAAATATGAATACGTGCAGAGAGCCAGACGTTGGCTCGAAAATATGACTCAGGCCTCGATATTGGGATGTTTGGGATATTTAGAAAACTGCAGGGAGGTTTGGGACAAATGTTACCAAACGCCGCTTTCAGTACTTGGCATATGTTGGGCATAAAAAAGTCGCAATTTCAATCTGCGAATACGTGCAGAGAGCCAGAATTTGGCTCCAAAATATGGCTCAGGCCTCGAAATTGGGATATTTGGAATATTTCGAAAACTGCAGGGGAGTTAGTGCAAAATGTGACTCACTGCCGCTTTCAGGACTTGGCATATGTTGGGTATAAAAAGTCGTAATTTCAAACTGCGAATACGTGCAGAGAGCCAGAATTTGGCTCCAAAATATGGCTCAGGCCTCGAAATTGGGATATTTGGGATATTTTGTAAACTGAATGGAGGTTTGGGACAAATGTGACCAAACGCCGCTTTCAGTACATCGCATATGTTGGGATAAATATCGTAATATCAAACTTCGAATACTTGCAGAGAGCCAAAATTTGGCTCCAAAATATGGCTCAAACCTCGAAATTGGGATGTTTGGGATATTTTGAAAACTGCAGGGGGGTTTGTGACAAATGTGACCAAACAACGTTTTCAGTACTTGGCATATGTTGGGTATAAAAAGTCGTAATTTCATACTGCGAATACATGCAGAGATCCAGAATTTGGCTACAAAATATGGCTCAGGCCTCGAAATTGGGATGTTTTGGATATTTTGAAAACTGCAAGGGAGTTTAGCGAAATGTGAGTCACTGCCGCTTTCAGTACTTGGCATATGTTGGGTATAAAAAGTCGTAACTTCAAACTGCGAATACGTGCAGAGAGCCAGAATTTGGCTCCAAAATATGGCTCAGGCCTTGAAATTGAGATGTTTGGGATATTTTGAAAACTGCAGGGGGGATTGGGACAGATGTGACCAAACGCCGCTTTGACTACTTGGCATATGTTGGGTATAAAAAGTCGTAATTTCAAACTGCGAATACGTGCAAAGAGCCAGAATTTGGCTACAAAATATGGCTCAGGCCTCGAAATTGGGATATTTGGAATATTTCGAAAACTGCAGGGGAGTTTGTGCAAAATGTGACTCAAAGCTACTTTCAGTACTTGGCATATGTTGGGTACAAAAAGTCGTAATATCAAAATATGAATACGTGGAGAGAGCCAGACGTTGGCTCGAAAATATGACTCAGGCCTCGATATTGGGATCTTTGGGATATTTAGAAAACTGCAGGGAGGTTTGGGACAAATGTTACCAAACGCCGCTTTCAGTACTTGGCATATGTTGGGCATAAAAAAGTCGCAATTTCAAACTGCGAATACGTGCAGAGAGCCAGAATTTGGCTCCAAAATATGGCTCAGGCCTCGAAATTGGGATATTTGGGATATTTTGAAAACTGCAGGGGGGATTGAGACAAATGTGACCAAACGCATTGGCATATGTTGGGTATAAAAAAGTCGTAATTTCAAAATGCGAATACGTGCAGAGAGCCAGAATTTGGCTCCAAAATATGGCTCAGGCCTCGAAATTGGGATGATGGGGTATTTTGAAAACTGCAGGGGAGTTTGTGCAAAATGTGACTAACTGCTGCTTTCAGTACTTGGCATATGTTGGGTATAAAAAGTCGTAACTTCAAACTGCGAATACATGCAGAGAGCCAGAATTTGGCTCCAAAATATGGCTCAGGCCTCGAAATTGGGATATTAGGGATATTTCGAAAACTGCAGGGGAGTTTGTGCAAAATGTGACTCACTGCCGCTTTCAGGACTAGGCATATGTTGGGTATAAAAAGTCGTAATTTCAATCTGCAAATACGTGCAGAGATCCAGAATTTGGCTCCAAAATATGCCGCAGGCCTCGAAATTGGGATATTTGGGATATTTTGAAAACTGCAGGGAGGTTTCGGACATATGTGACCAAACGCCACTTTCAGTACTTGGCATATGTTGGGTAAATAAAGTCGTAATTTCAAAGTGCCAATACGTGCAGAGAGCCAGAATTTTGCTCCAAACTATGGCTCAGGCCTCGAAATTAGCATGTTTGGGATATTTTGAAAACTGCAGGGAAGTTTAGGACAAATGTGACCAAACGCCGCTTTCAGTACTTTACATTTGTTGGGTTTAAAAAGTCGTAATTTCAAACTGCGAATACGTGCTGAGAGCCAGAATTTGCCTCCAAAATATGGCTCAGGCCTCGAAATTGGGATATTTGGGGTATTTTGAAAACTGCAGGGGAGTTTGTGCAAAATGTGACTAACTGCCACTTTCAGTACTTGGCATATGTTGGGTATAAAAAAATCGTAATATCAAAATATGAATACGTGCAGAGAGCCAGACGTTGGCTCCAAATTATGACTCAGGCCTCGAAATTGGGATATTTGGGATATTTTGAAAACTGCAGGGGAGTTTGTGCAAAATGTGACTCACAGCTGCTTTCAGTACTTGGTATATGTTGGGTATAAAACTCATAATATCAAACTGCGAATACGTGCAGAGAGCCAGAATTTGGCTCCAAAATATGGCTCAGGCCTCGAAATTGGGATATTTGGGATATTTTAAAGACTGCAGGTGAGTTTGTGCAAAATGTGACTCACTGCCACTTTCAGGTCTTGGCATATGTTGGGTATAAAAAGTCATAAATTCAATCTGCGAATACGTGCATAGAGCCAGAATTTGGCTCCAAAATATGGCTCAGGCCTCGAAATTGGGATGTTTGGGATATTTTGTAAACTGAATGGAGGTTTGGGACAAATGTGACCAAACGCCGCTTTCAGTACATCGTATATGTTGGGAGTAAATATCGTAATATCAAACTTCGAATACTTGCAGAGAGCCAAAATTTGGCTCCAAAATATGGCTCAAACCTCGAAATTGGGATGTTTGGGATATTTTGAAAACTGCAGGGGGGTTTGTGACAAATGTGACCAAACAACGTTTTCAGTACTTGGCATATGTTGGGTATTAAAAGTCGTAATTTCAAACTGCGAATACATGCAGAGAGCCAGAATTTGGCTACAAAATATGGCTCAGGCCTCGAAATTGGGATGTTTTGGATATTTTGAAAACTGCAAGGGAGTTTAGCAAAATGTGAGTCACTGCCGCTTTCAGTACGTGGCATATGTTGGGTATAAAAATTCGTAACTTCAAACTGCGAATACGTGCAGAGAGCCAGAATTTGGCTCCAAAATATGGCTCAGGCCTTGAAATTGAGATGTTTGGGATATTTTGAAAACTGCAGGGGGGATTGGGACAGATGTGACCAAACGCCGCTTTGACTACTTGGCATATGTTAGGTATAAAAAGTCGTAATTTCAAACTGCGAATACGTGCAAAGAGCCAGAATTTGGCTCCAAAATATGGCTCGGGTCTCGAAATTAGCATGTTTGGGATATTTTAAAAACTGCAGGGAGCTTTGGGACAAATGTGACCAAACGCAGCTATCAGTAC
Organism: Procambarus clarkii; assembly: GCF_040958095.1. Classification (NCBI taxonomy): domain Eukaryota; kingdom Metazoa; phylum Arthropoda; class Malacostraca; order Decapoda; family Cambaridae; genus Procambarus; species Procambarus clarkii. The sequence continues at coordinate 3,947,950 of NC_091172.1, forward strand.
TTGGCATAAGTTGGGTATAAAAAGTCGTAATTTCAAACTGCGAATACGTGTAGAGAGCCAGAATTTGGCTCCAAAATATGGCTCAGGCCTTGAAATTGAGATGTTTGGGATATTTTGAAAACTGCAGGGGGGATTGGGACAGATGTGACAAAACGCCGCTTTTAGTACTAGGCATATGTTGGGTATAAAAATTCGTAATTTCAAACTGCGGATACGTGCAGAGAGCCAGAATTTGGCTACAAAATATGGCTCAGGCCTCGAAATTGGGATGTTTGGGATATTTTGAAAACTGCAGGAGAGTTTGCGCAAAATGTGACTCACAGCTACTTTCAGTACTTGGCATATGTTGGGTATAAAAAGTCGTAATATCAAAATATGAATACGTGCAGAGAGCCAGACGTTGGCTCGAAAATATGACTCAGGCCTCGATATTGGGATGTTTGGGATATTTAGAAAACTGCAGGGAGGTTTGGGACAAATGTTACCAAACGCCGCTTTCAGTACTTGGCATATGTTGGGCATAAAAAAGTCGCAATTTCAAACTGCGAATACGTGCAGAGAGCCAGAATTTGGCTCCAAAATATGGCTCAGGCCTCGAAATTGGGATATTTGGAATATTTTGAAAACTGCAGGGGGGATTGGGACAGATGTGACCAAACGCCGCTTTTAGTACTTGGCATATGTTGGGTATAAAAAGTCGTAATTTCAAACTGCGGATACGTGCAGAGAGCCAGAATTTGGCTACAAAATATGGCTCAGGCCTCGAAATTGGGATGTTTGGGATATTTTGAAAACTGCAGGAGAGTTTGCACAAAATGTGACTCACAGCTACTTTCAGTACTTGGCATATGTTGGGTATAAAAAGTCGTAATATCAAAATATGAATACGTGCAGAGAGCCAGACGTTGGCTCGAAAATATGACTCAGGCCTCGATATTGGGATGTTTGGGATATTTAGAAAACTGCAGGGAGGTTTGGGACAAATGTTACCAAACGCCACTTTCAGTACTTGGCATATGTTGGGCATAAAAAATTCGCAATTTCAAACTGCGAATACGTGCAGAGAGCCAGAATTCGGCTCCAAAATATGGCTCAGGCCTCGAAATTGGGATATTTGGAATATTTCGGAAACTGCAGGGGAGTTAGTGCAAAATGTGACTCACTGCCGCTTTCACGACTTGGCATATGTTGGGTATAAAAAGTCGTAATTTCAAACTGCGAATACGTGCAGAGAGCCAGAATTTGGCTCCAAAATATGGCTCAGGCCTCGAAATTGGGATGTTTGGGATATTTTGAAAACTGCAGGGAGGTTTTGGACAAATGTGACCAAACGTCTCTTTCAGTACTTGGCATATGTTAGGTATAAAAAAGTCGTAATTTCAAACTGCGAATACGTGCAGAGAGACAGAATTTGGCTTCAAAATATGGCTCCGGCCTCGAAATTGGGATATTTGGGATATTTTGTAAACTGAATGGAGGTTTGGGACAAATGTGACCAAACGCCGCTTTCAGTACATCGTATATGTTGGGAGTAAATATCGTAATATCAAACTTCGAATACTTGCAGAGAGCCAAAATTTGACTCCAAAATATGGCTCAAACCTCGAAATTGGGATGTTTGGGATATTTTGAAAACTGCAGGGGGGTTTGTGACAAATGTGACCAAACAACGTTTTCAGTACTTGGCATATGTTGGGTATTAAAAGTCGTAATTTCAAACTGCGAATACATGCAGAGAGCCAGAATTTGGCTACAAAATATGGCTCAGGCCTCGAAATTGGGATGTTTTGGATATTTTGAAAATTGCAAGGGAGTTTAGCAAAATGTGAGTCACTGCCGATTTCAGTACGTGGCATATGTTGGGTATAAAAATTCGTAACTTCAAACTGCGAATACGTGCAGAGAGCCAGAATTTGGCTCCAAAATATGGCTCAGGCCTTGAAATTGAGATGTTTGGGATATTTTGAAAACTGCAGGGAGGGTTTGGGACAAATGTGACCAAATGCCGCGTTCAGTACTGGGCATATGTTGGGTATAAAAAAGTCGTAATTTCAAACTGCGAATACGTGCAGAGAGCCAGAACTTGGCCCCAAAATATGGCTCAGGCATCGAAATTGGGATGTTTAGGATATTTTGAAAACTGCAGGGAGGTTTGGGACAAATATGACCAAACGCCGCTTTCAGTACTTGGCATATGTTGGGTATATATAGCCATAATTTCAAACTGCGAATACGTGCAGAGAGCCAGAATTTGGCTCCAAAATATGGCTCAGGCCTCGAAATTGGGATGTTTGGGATATTTTGAAAACTGCAGGGGGGATTGAGACAAATGTGACCAAACGCATTTGCATATGTTGGGTATAAAAAAGTCGTAATTTCAAAATGCGAATACGTGCAGAGAGCCAGAATTTGGCTCAAAAATATGGCTCAGGCCTCGAAATTGGGATATTTGGGGTATTTTGAAAACTGCAGGGGAGTTTGAGCAAAATGTGACTAACTGCCACTTTCAGTACTTGGCATATGTAGGGTATAAAAAATCGTAATATCAAAATATGAATACGTGCAGAGAGCCAGACGTTGGCTCCAAATTATGACTCAGGCCTCGAAATTGGGATATTTGGAATATTTTGAAAACTGCAGGGGAGTTTGTGCAAAATGTGACTCACAGCTGCTTTCAGTACTTGGTATATGTTGGGTATAAAACTCGTAATTTCAAACTGCGAATACGTGCAGAGAGCCAGAATTTGGCTCCAAAATATGGCTGAGGCCTCGAAATTGGGATATTTGGGATATTTTAAAGACTGCAGGTGAGTTTGTGCAAAATGTGACTCACTGCTGCTTTCAGTACTAGGCATATATTGGGTATAAAAATTCGTAATTTCAAGCTGCGAATATGTGCAGAGAGTCAGAATTTGGCTCCAAAATATGGCTCAGGCCTCGAAATTGGGATATTTGGGATATTTCGAAAACTGCAGGGGAGTTTGTGCAAAATGTGACTCACTGCCACTTTCCGGACTTGGCATATGTTGGGTATAAAAAGTCATAAATTCAATCTGCGAATACGTGCATAGAGCCAGAATTTGGCTCCAAAATATGGCTCAGGCCTCGAAATTGGGATGTTCGGGATATTTTGAAAACTGCAGGGAGGTTTGGGACAAATATGACTAAACGTCGCTTTCAGTACTTGGCATATGTTGGGTATATAAAACCGTAATTTCAAACTGCGAATACGTGCAGAGATCCAGAATTTGGCTCCAAAATATGGCTCGGGTCTCGAAATTAGCATGTTTGGGATATTTTAAAAACTGCAGGGAGCTTTGGGACAAATGTGACCAAACGCAGCTATCAGTACTTGGCATAAGTTTGGTATAAAAAGTCGTAATTTCAAACTGCGAATACGTGTAGAGAGCCAGAATTTGGCTCCAAAATATGGCTCAGGCCTTGAAATTGAGATGTTTGGGATATTTTGAAAACTGCAGGGGGGATTGGGACAGATGTGACAAAACGCCGCTTTTAGTACTAGGCATATGTTGGGTATAAAAAGTCGTAATTTCAAACTGCGGATACGTGCAGAGAGCCAGAATTTGGCTCCAAAATATGGCTCAGGCCTCGAAATTGGGATATTTGGAATATTTTGAAAACTGCAGGGGGGATTGGGACAGATGTGACCAAACGCCGCTTTTAGTACTTGGCATATGTTGGGTATAAAAAGTCGTAATTTCAAACTGCGGATACGTGCAGAGAGCCAGAATTTGGCTACAAAATATGGCTCAGGCCTCGAAATTGGGATGTTTGGGATATTTTGAAAACTGCAGGAGAGTTTGCGCAAAATGTGACTCTCAGCTACTTTCAGTACTTGGCATATGTTGGGTATAAAAAGTCGTAATATCAAAATATGAATACGTGCAGAGAGCCAGACGTTGGCTCGAAAATATGACTCAGGCCTCGATATTGGGATGTTTGGGATATTTAGAAAACTGCAGGGAGGTTTGGGACAAATGTTACCAAACGCCGCTTTCAGTACTTGGCATATGTTGGGCATAAAAAAGTCGCAATTTCAAACTGCGAATACGTGCAGAGAGCCAGAATTCGGCTCCAAAATATGGCTCAGGCCTCGAAATTGGGATATTTGGAATATTTCGGAAACTGCAGGGGAGTTAGTGCAAAATGTGACTCACTGCCGCTTTCACGACTTGGCATATGTTGGGTATAAAAAGTCGTAATTTCAAACTGCGAATACGTGCAGAGAGCCAGAATTTGGCTTCAAAATATGGCTCAGCCTCGAAATTGGGATGTTTGGGATATTTTGAAAACTGCAGGGAGGTTTTGGACAAATGTGACCAAACGTCTCTTTCAGTACTTTGCATATTTTAGGTATAAAAAAGTCGTAATTTCAAACTGCGAATACGTGCAGAGAGACAGAATTTGGCTTCAAAATATGGCTCCGGCCTCGAAATTGGGATATTTGGGATATTTTGTAAACTGAATGGAGGTTTGGGACAAATGTGACCAAACGCCGCTTTCAGTACATCGTATATGTTGGGAGTAAATATCGTAATATCAAACTTCGAATACTTGCAGAGAGCCAAAATTTGGCTCCAAAATATGGCTCAAACCTCGAAATTGGGATGTTTGGGATATTTTGAAAACTGCAGGGGGGTTTGTGACAAATGTGACCAAACAACGTTTTCAGTACTTGGCATATGTTGGGTATTAAAAGTCGTAATTTCAAACTGCGAATACATGCAGAGAGCCAGAATTTGGCTACAAAATATGGCTCAGGCCTCGAAATTGGGATGTTTTGGATATTTTGAAAACTGCAAGGGAGTTTAGCAAAATGTGAGTCACTGCCGCTTTCAGTACGTGGCATATGTTGGGTATAAAAATTCGTAACTTCAAACTGCGAATACGTGCAGAGAGCCAGAATTTGGCTCCAAAATATGGCTCAGGCCTTGAAATTGAGATGTTTGGGATATTTTGAAAACTGCAGGGGGGATTGGGACAGATGTGACCAAACGCCGCTTTGACTACTTGGCATATGTTGGGTATAAAAAGTCGTAATTTCAAACTGCGAATACGTGCAAAGAGCCAGAATTTGGCTACAAAATATGGCTCAGGCCTCGAAATTGGGATATTTGGAATATTTCGAAAACTGCAGGGGAGTTTGTGCAAAATGTGACTCACTGCCGTTTTCAGGACTTAGCATATGTTGGGTATAAAAAGTCGTAAATTCAATCTGCGAATACGTGCATAGAGACAGAATTTGGCTGCAAAATATGGCTCAGGCATCGAAATTGGGATGTTTAGGATATTTTGAAAACTGCAGGGATGTTTGGGACAAATATGACCAAACGCCGCTTTCAGTACTTGGCATATGTTGGGTATATATAGCCATAATTTCAAACTGCGAATACGTGCAGAGAGCCAGAATTTGGCTCCAAAATATGGCTCAGGCCTCGAAATTGGGATATTTGGGGTATTTTGAAAACTGCAGGGGAGTTTGTGCAAAATGTGACTAACTGCCACTTTCAGTACTTGGCATATGTTGGGTATAAAAAATCGTAATATCAAAATATGAATTCGTGTAGAGAGCCAGACGTTGGCTCCAAATTATGACTCAGGCCTATGATATTATGGTGAAGTAAGGGTGAGTGGCGCGTCTGGGAATCACACTTCTTAATGTGTGGCTCATTTGTCGACCAGCCGCCGCCTGGCAAGGGTCACGTTGATTACCAGTGAACAAAAAATAAATGTGTTACAGATATCATTATTCAATCATAATATAGAAAGGATTGTTCGGGGTGTGTACTTCATGTTGTTATTCGTTATTATTTCGTATATTATATGTATTTAGACAAAATATAGAGGTGACTGTCAGGTGGCAGCCATAGGTGTACCCGCTAGTTAAGTCATTAGTGCGCTTGTGGTGGCCTTAATAGCCATGCCAGTAGTTAGCCAGCAATCTTAAGGTTATCTTGAGATGATTTCGGGGCTTAGCGTCCCCCGCGGCCCTATCCTCGACCAGGCCTTCTTTTTCTTACACATCCCTAGGAAGCAGCCCATAGTAGCTGTCTAACTCCCAGGTACTTATTTACTGATAGGTAAACAGGGTCATCAGGGTGAAAGAAAGTGCCCATTTGTTTCAGCCTCCAACGGGGGATCGAACCCGGAACCTCAGGATTATGAATCCGAAGCGCTGTCCACTCGGCTGTCATGCCCCTTAAAACAACCCAAAGAGAAATCTTCGACATATTTTGATGAAAATCTGAATGAAACGAAAAATGTTGGCCACAGATTGTGTGAAGATGGTGGAGGGGGGGGGGGGGGGGATTGAGGGGGTGCAGGTTAATATGATGAGCATGATTCAGAATGATGGAAGGAGAAGGGCTCCTATGATGAATTGACCTAAGGGCCACACCTACAGTGGCCTCGACGGGGACAAGACGGCGGAGCCTTGTCAAAGTTTAGCCTTCCTACCCCCCCCTCCCTTATTTTATTGAGGATTTGTCTTGTGTATATTGGGAACAAGAGGAATGACTCGGCATTTCAGACTTGAGTGGTTAAGCGGGTTCATTGGTTAATAATCCTTTGAGGGAAACAACACCCCTATTGTCTGTGTTACATTGTGGCTTATTGAGCTTGAAGCTGTTGTCCAGCCTGTCTGTGTCAAATATGACATTTTTGAGAAGTGGTCTGTATTAATGACCTCCAACTTGGTCAGTATTACAAAGGCCTCGGCTGTTATTTATTTATTTATATAACTACAAGTTATATTGGGTTTCTGATCAACTCGTCCTCTTAAAACTAACGTCACTTTTGGCTGGTATGCGCGGCGCTATGGCCAAATTTGGACGTAATTTGAAATGAAATCGACTCACAAAAGTGACGCACTGTTCCGTTTTTTGTTTGAGTTGTCCGGCTTACTCGGCAAACTTAGAAGAGGATTCTTTCCAATAACATTTTTCATAACGTTTTGAAACTTTATGAGAATTTCCTGCCCACCTAACCTATCAGAGGACCCTTAACTTATTGTTGTTGACAAAAAAAATCCCAAATTTATTTTCATTTTGTTTTCATTTTCAAATTATGTCCATATTCGGCCATACGGGTAAACGGCCAAAAGCGACGCTATTTTTAAGAGGACAGGTGACAAGGAGTACATAGCCCTATGTGTTTACATTCTTGTAAAGCAACTAGTACGCATAGGACTTCGGGCAGGTCCTTAATTTAACAAATAATATTAAGTAGGTAATTTCTAGGAAAATTTATAGGCTAATCTATCTAAATCTATAACAATTTAAACTTTTATAGTGTTAGTCCTTCAAAGATTCGAGGTAGTGACAGTTGAACAAGTTCTGGCATGATTGTTGTTGCTGTCTTGAACTTTATCCAAAGCGGAAAATCATTGATGTGTTTTTGAAGTGAGGTTTCCATATTAGGACACAGTAGGCCAGATGGGGCCACAAGAGACTCTTACAGTTCAATATTCAATGTTGTTCGTTTAAGTCAATGATTCGTTTAACTATTCTTAAGGATTGTTTTCATATTAACTGTGAGTCCCAGATGTTTTTTGGCTGGTACATCATAACTCCTAGGTAATATTTACTTAAATTTACCAGAGGGCCACCATTTCTCCATGGTGCCATCTACGGCAACAGGAAGCCGGCGGTTTGTCAAAAGTTCCCCTACGGTTCCTGAGGAGTTTGTCAATCTGTATTTTGAGCGCGCAAACTGCTGCATTATGACATTAAAGGTAGTTTCATAATATGTACACGGTGTCTTGTAGCTAAGCTAAAGGTGGCATATAATGTTCAGCAACAAGTCGCCCTAGATTGTTTAGTGTTAACGACTAGGACGATGGAGTGGTCATAGCAGGATAGCAATTGTGCAGATAACTGGGGAAGATAATTGCAGATGAGGAGTCACAATAACGGGGGCTGAAGTATGTTGACCAAACCACACTAGAAAGTGAAGGGACGACTAGATAATTGTTTATCAAATAGATGGAAGATGTTAATTGTTTGCATCTTGTTTACTCTGCGATGTAAAATGAATTCACCTGTAAATGGTCATTTTTGACAATGTAATCACTAGGCTTCTAGCGTTAGTTTAGTGCTCAGAGACCATATACTGTACTTAAGAGGTTTAAACATGTTATTTATATAATTTAGGCCAATAGACAGCTATATGAATTAATAATACACAGTACTTTTATCTAAGGTTAGCTAAAGGTTTGTTTTAGTGGAAGACCCTAATAAGGTAATGTGTTTCTATGTAACTTTAAAAGAACATTGATGCTTAACCATAGCCTCATGAGTCGGAGACAAAAATGTATTCCGTTAGGCTATTGCAGTCTTATCAGTCTTGCCTACTCGCTATTGTTGATACAATCTGTAATTAATCTCCATTGCAATTTCACCTTTTCCAGTGATTGGTTCCAGTGTTCTTGAAATTCATAATTGTATTTTCTTACTCGATTGTATTTGAAATAAACTGTTTATACTTACCCTGGTGCTACATAGTCTAACTGGTTTGGTGCATTCTTTTGATAATTACTTATACTTGCCCTTAATATGTGTAAAAAATATTTTTTCAGGAGTGTGGCACGTGTGGACAAGTATTGGGTCATAGGAGTCAAGGTAAAGTTAACAACTAGTTCTGGGGAGGAGCGGGTGGAACTAGATGGACGTAGAAAACTAAACATTCTTGTTACACTAACACTGGTTTGTGCCTCGGAGAGGCTGCAGGATCCAGTAAGTTCAGTAGAACTTCGGTTTCAACTCCTTTTGACCATGTCGTAGCTCAGTCGATTACGGCAGCGTCTGGGATGCTCTCGGATGCAGGTTTGAATCCTCGTCCCGGCCCTTGTGGATTTGTACACTCTTGTTAGCAGGCTGAGAGCTTTTCTTTCCCATAGATTTATTTATAGAAGAGTTAGCAATAAGTCGGCTGGGTTTATTAACGTATTGTTTTTAGGTCCCATTTAGATTATGCTGTTCAGTTTTGGTCGCCATGCTAAAGAAAGGACATAATTCACTAGAACACGTCAGTTAGGATGACAAAGTTAATCCCGCAAATTAGAAAGCTTCCGTATGAAGAGATGTTGGAAAAACCTTAATGTGACATGATTGAAGTGTACAAGTAGATGAATGGGCATAACAAGGAAGCTATTGATAAGGCTTTATATGAAGATAAGTTCAGATTTAGGAAATACATGGGTAAATACTGGTTTGGTAACTGGGTTGTGGATTTGTGGAACAAATTACTGGATCATGTGCAGACGAAGAGTCACATTAACGTGGCTGAAGTATGTTGACCAGACCACACACTAGAAGGTGAAGGGACAACGACGTTTCGGTCCGTCCTGGACCATTCTCAAATCGATTGTGGATCATACTACTGGATCACTGGATCCATATTACTGGATCATAATAGGCATAGGAATCTTTGATTGGTTGAAGCTTAGGTTAGACGTATATGAATGAGTGTAGGTGGATATAAATAGGAAGTGCCACGTGCCGGACAATAGGCCATCTGCAGTTTCTTGACTTACGTTCTACTAGTTTACACTCAGAACGCGACTCTCCAATCAGCTTACATCTGTATCCTCAATTACTGCTGGTGATCAAGGGCAAACATTTAACCTTGAATGTTTAACCTTGAATTGAGAGATAGGAGAATAATCTTAAGATTAGACTTGGACTGGCTGGCATATGCATTATATATCATTAATGCATATGCCAGGGGGGGGGGGAGATCTCCCCAAAGGCATAAACTGCTAGGTCAGGTCATCCACAAACCCATATCCAATGACTCCAAGGTCTTGGGAAGCTTGACCTTCCCATGAAGTTGGAGGATTGTTGGTGGGTTTGTGGATTTGGAATGAGGGAAAAGGCGGGCTGGATGAGGCAGTTTATGTCTTGGGAAGTATTTGTAATCATTTTATTTAGAGATGAGTGTGAGCAGAAATGACACGCTATAGCAGTCATTTATAGTGAAGATGATAATGTATTTTCCAAATGAGAAAAAATTATGCGTGGCGAAAACTTAAGTTGAGATAAAAGTATGTTGTCAACAGCTCTACAATAAAAGATTTCGTTGTGGAAGAGATTCCCGCACGAAAGGTCAGCCATCTTAGCGCGCAGTTTGAACGCTCCTGGCTGGACTTTCTTTCCACACCTCGCCTGGAGCTCATCTTTGAATTCAGCTGTTTTTTTTTGGGCCAGTGTGTGCTCACTGCAGCTATCCAGGGGCTCACAGCATCGGGGGAGGCCGGAGCCTCCCTAATGGACGCCATATTTTGGAGCCAAATTCTGGCTCTATGCACGTATTCGCAGTTCGAAATTACATCTTTTTGTACCCAACATATGCCAAGTACTGAAAGCAACATTTGGTCACATTTGTCCCAAACCTCCCTGCAGTTTTCAAAATATCCCAAATATCCCAATTTCGAGGCCTGAGCCATATTTTGGAGCCAAATTCTCTCTCTCTGCATGTATTCGCAGTTCGATATTCCGACTTTTTACACCCAACATATGCCAAGTCCTGAACGCGGCAGTGAGTCACATTTTGCACAAACTCCCCTGGAGTTTTCAAAATATCCCAAATAACCCAATTTCGAGGCCTGAGCCATATTTTTGAGCCAAATTCTGGCTCTCTGCACGTATTCGCAGTTTGAAATTGCGACTTTTTTATACCCAACATATAACAAGTACTGAAAGCGGCGTTTGGTCACATTTGTCCCAACCTCCCTGCTGTTTTCAAAATATCCCAAATATCCCAATTTCGAGGCTTGAGCCATATTTTGGAGCCAAATTCTGGCTCTCTGCACGTATTCGCAGTTTGATATTACTTTTTTTTATACCCAATATATGCCAATTACTGAAAGCGGCAGTGAGTCACATTTTGCACAAACTCCCCTGCAGTTTTCAAAATATCCAAAACATTCCAATTTCGAGGTCTGAGCCATATTTTGGAGCCAAATTATGGCTCTCTGCACGTATTCGCAGTTTGAAAATACTACTTTTTATACCCAACATATGCCAAGTACTGAAAGCGGCGTTTTGGTCACATTTGTCCCAATCTCCCCTGCAGTTTTCAAAATATCCCAAATTTCCCAATTTCGAGCCCTGAGCCTTATTTTGGAGCCAAATTATGGCTCTCTGCACGTATTCGCAGTTTGAAATTACGACTTTTTATACCCAACATATGCCAAGTCCTGTAAGCGGCAGTGAGTGACATTTTGCACAATATCCCATGCAGTTTTCAAAATATCCCAATTTCGAGGCCTGAGCCATATTTTGGAGCCAAATTCTGGCTCACTGCACGTATTCGCAGTTTGAAATTACGAATTTTTTATACCCAACATATGCCAAGTACTGGAAGCGGCGTTTGGCCACATTTGTCCCAATCCCCCCTGCAAATTTCAAAATATCCAGAACATCCCAATTTTAAGGCCTGAGCCATATTTTAGAGCCAAATTCTGGCTCACTGCACGTATTCGCAGTTTGAAATTACGACTTGTTTATACCCAACATATACCAAGTACTGAAAGCGGCGTTAGGTCATATTTGTCCCAAACTCTCCTGCAGTTTTCAAAATATCCCAAACATCCCAATTTCGAGGCCTGAGCCATATTTTGGAGCCAAATTCTTGCTCTCTGCACGTATTCGCAGTTTGAAATTACGACTTTTTATACCCAACATATGCAAAGTCCTAAACGCAGCAGTGAGTCACATTTTGCACAAACTCCCCTGCAGTTTTCAAAATATCCCAAATATCCCAATTTCGAGGCCTAAGCCATATTTTGGTGCCAAATTCAGGCGCTCTGCGTGTTTTCGCTGTTTGATATTACGACTTTTTATACCCAACATATGTGAAGTACTGAAAGCGGCGTTTGGACACATTTGTCCCAGTCCCCCCTGCAGTTTTCAAAATATATAAAATATCCCAAGTTCGAGGCCTGAGCCATATTTTGGAGCCAAATTCTGGATCTCTGCACGTATTCGCAGTTTGAAAATACGAATTTTATACCCATCAGATGCCAAGCACTGAGAGCTACATGGAGTCACATTTTGCACAAACTCCCCCGCAGTTTTCAAAATATCCCAAATATCCCAATTTCGATGCCCGAGTCATATTTTGGAGCCAAATTCTGGCTCTCTACACGTATTTGCAGTTTGAAATTACGACTTTTTTATACCCAACATATGCCAAGTACTGAAAGCGGCGTTTGGTCACATTTGTCCCAATCCCCCCTGCATTTTTCAAAATATCCCAATCATCCCAATTTTGATGCCTGAGCCATATTTTGGAGCTAAATTCTGCCTCTCTGCACGTATTCGCAGTTTGAAATTACGACTTTTTTATACCCAACATATGCGAAGTACTGAAAGCGGTGTTTGGTCACATTTGTCCCAAACCTCCCTGCAGTTTTCAAAATATCCCAAATATCCCAATTTCGAGGCCTTAGCCATATTTTGGAGCCAAATTCTGGCTCTCTGCACGTATTCGCATTTTGAAATTACGATTTTTTATACCCAACATATGCGAAGTACTGAATGCAGCGTTTGGTCACATTTGTCCCAAACCTCCCTGCAGTTTTCAAAATATCCCAAACATCCCAATATAGAGGCCTGAGCCATATTTTGGAGCCAAATTCTGGCTCTCTGCACGTATTCGCAGTTTAAAATTCCGACTTTTTATACGGAACATATGCCAAGTACTGAAAGCGGCGTTTGGTCATATATGTCCCAAACCCCCCTGCAGTTTTCAAAATACCCCAAACATCCCAATTTCGAGGCCTGTGCCATATTTTGGAGCCACATTCAGGCTCTATGCACGTATTCGCGGTCTAAAATTACGACTTTTTATACCCAACATATGCCAAGTCCTGAAAGTGGCAGTGAGTCACATTTTGAACAAATTCCCCTGCAGTTTTCGAAATATCCCAAATCTCCCAATTTCGAGGCCTGAGCCATATTTTGGAGCCAAATTCTGGCTCTCTGCACGTATTCGCAGTTTGAAATTGCGACTTTTTTATACCCAACATATGCTAAGTACTGAAAGCGGCGTTTGGTCATATTTGTCCCAAACTCCCCTGCAGTTTTCAAAATATCCCAAACATCCCAATTTCGAGGCCTGAGCCATATTTTGAAGCAAAATTCTCGCTCAATGCACGTATTCGCAGTTTGAAATTACGACTTTTTATTCCCAACATATGCCAAGTCCTGAAAACGGCAGTGAGTCACATTTTGCACAAACTCCCCTGCAGCTTTCAAAATATACCAAATATCCCAAATTCGAGGCCTGAGCAATATTTTGGAGCCAAATTCTGTGCCTGTAGCCGGGCCATTTCTAAGCCTGTACCCGGGCCATTTCTGGGCCTGTACCCGGGCCATTTCAGGGCCTGTACCCGGGCCATTTCAGGGCCTGTACCCGGGCCATTTCTGGGCCTGTACCCGGGCCATTTCTGGGCCTGTACCCGGGCCATTTCTGGGCCTGTACCCGGGCCATTTCTGGGCCTGTACCCGGGCCATTTCTGGGCCTGTACCCGGGCCATTTCTGGGCCTGTACCCGGGCCATTTCTGGGCCTGTACCCGGGCCATTTCTGGGCCTGTACCCGGGCCATTTCTGGGCCTGTACCCGGGCCATTTCTGGGCCTGTACCCGGGCCATTTCTGGGCCTGTACCCGGGCCATTTCTGGGCCTGTACCCGGGCCATTTCTGGGCCTGTACCTGGCCCATTTCTGGGCCTGTACCCGGGCCATTTCTGGGCCTGTACCCGGGCCATTTCTGGGCCTGTACGCGGGCCATTTCTGGGCCTGTACCCGGGCCATTTCTGGGCCTGTACCCGGGCCATTTCTGGGCCTGTACCCGGGCCATTTCTGGGCCTGTACCCGGGCCATTTCGGGGCCTGTACCCGGGCCATTTCTGGGCCTGTACCCGGGCCATTTCTGGGCCTGTACCCGGGCCATTTCTGGGCCTGTACCCGGGCCATTTCTGGGCCTGTACCCGGGCCATTTCTGGGCCTGTACCCGGGCCATTTCTGGGCCTGTACCTGAGCCATTTCTGGGCCTGTACCCGGGCCATTTCTGGGCCTGTACCCGGGCCATTTCTGGGCCTGTATCCGGGCCATTTCTGGGCCTGTACACGGGCCATTTCTGGGCCTGTACCCGGGCCATTTCTGGGCCTGTACCTGGGCCATTTCTGGGCCTGTACCCGGGCCATTTCTAGGCCTGTACCCGGGACAGTTGTGGGCCTGTACCCGGGCCATTTCTGGGCCTGTACCCGGGCCATTTCTAGGCCTGTACCCGGACCATTTCTGGGCCTGTACCCGGGACATTTCTGGGCCTGTACCCGGGCCATTTCTGGGCCTGTACCCGGGCCATTTCTGGGTCTGTACCCGGGCCATTTCTGGGTCTGTACCCGGGCCATTTCTGGGTCTGTACCCGGGCCATTTCTGGGCCTGTACCCGGGCCATTTCTGGGCCTGTACCCGGGCCATTTCTAGGCCTGTACCCGGGCCATTTCTGGGCCTGTTCCCGGGCCATTTCTGGGCCTGTTCCCGGGCCATTTCTGGGCCTGTACCCGGGCCATTTCTGGGCCTGTACCCGGGTCATTTCTGGGCCTGTACCCGGGCCATTTCTGGGCCTGTACCCGGGCCATTTCTGGGCCTGTACCCGGGCCATTTCTGGGCCTTTACCCGGGCCATTTCTTGGCTTGTACTCGGGACATTTCTGGGCCTGTACCCGGGCCATTTCTGGGCCTGTACCCGGGCCATTTCTGGGCCTGTACCCGGGCCATTTCTGGGCCTGTACCCGGGCCATTTCTGGGCCTGTACCCGGGCCATTTCTGGGCCTGTACCAGGGCCATTTCTGGGCCTGTACCCGGGCCATTTCTGGGCCTGTACCCGGGCCATTTCTGGGCCTGTACCTGGGCCATTTCTGGGCCTGTATCCGGGCCTTTTCTGGGCCTGTACCCGGGCCATTTCTGGGCCTGTACCCGGGCCATTTCTGGGCCTGTACCCGGGCCATTTCTGGGCCTGTACCCGGGCCATTTCTGGGCCTGTACCCGGGGCATTTCTGGGCCTGTACCCGGGCCATTTCTGGGCCTGTACCCGGGCCATTTCTGGGCATGTACCCGGGCCATTTCTGGGCCTGTACCCGGGCTATTTCTGGGCCTGTACCCGGGCCATTTCTGGGCCTGTACCCGGGCCATTTCTGGGCCTGTACCCAGGCCATTTCTGGGCCTGTACCCGGGCCATTTCCCGGGCCAAGTTGGGTATAAAAAGTCGTAATTTCTAACTGCGAATACGTGCAGAGACCCAGAATTTGGCTCCAAAATATGGCTCAGGCTTTGAAATTAGGATGTTTGGGATATTTTGAAAACTGCAGGGAGGTTTGGGACAAATGTGACCAAACGCCGCTTTCAATACTTGGCATATGTTGGGTATAAAAAGTCAAATTTCAAAATGCGAATACGTGCAAAGAGCCAGAATTTGGCTCCAATATATGGCTCAGGCCTCGAAATTGGGATGTTTGAGATATTTTGAAAACTGCAGGGAGGTTTGGGACTAATGTGACCAAACGCAGCTTTCAGTACTTGGCATATGTTGGGTATAAAAAGTCGTAATTTCAAACTGCGAATACGTGCAGAGAGCCAGAATTTTGCTCCAAAATATGGCTCAGGCCTCAAAATTGGGATATTTGGGATATTTTGACAACTGCAGGGGAGTTTGTGCAATATGTGACTCACTGCCGCTTTCAGCACTTGGCATATGTTGGGTATAAAAAGTTGAATTTCATCCTGCGAATGCGTGCAGAGAGCCAGAATTTGGCACCAAAATATGGCTCAGTCTTCGAAATTCGGATGTTTGGGATATTTTGAAAACTGCAGGGGGGATTGAGACAAATGTGACCAAACGCATTGGCATATGTTGGGTATAAAAAAGTCGTAATTTCAAACTGCGAATGCGTGCAGAGATCCAGAATTTGGCTACAAAATATGGCTCAGGCCTCGAAATTGGGATGTTTGGGATATTTTGAAAACTGCAGGGAGGTTTGGGACAAATATGACCAAACGCCGCTTTCAGTACTTGGCATATGTTGGGTATAAAAAGTCGTAATATCAAACTGCGAATACGTGCAGAGAGCCAGAATTTGGCTCCAAAATATGGCTCATGCTTCGAAATTGGGATGTTTGGGATATTTTTAAAACTGCAGGGAGGTTTGGGACAAATGTGACCAAACGATGCTTTCCATACTTGGCATATGTTGGGTATAAAAAGTCGTAATTTCAAACTGCGAATACGAGCAGAGAGCAAGAATTTGGCTCCAAAATATTGCTCAGGCCTCGAAATTGGGATATTTCGAAAACTGCAGGGGAGTTTGTGCTAAATGTGACTCAATGCCGCTTTCAGCACTTAACATATGTTGGGTATAAAAATTCGTAATTTCAAACTGCGAATACGTGCAGAAAGCAAGAATTTGGCTTCAAAATATGGCTCAGGCCTCGAAATTGGGATGTTTGAGATATTTTGAAAACTGCAGGGAGGTTTGGGACTAATGTGACCAAACGCAGCTTTCAGTACTTGGCATATGTTGGGTATAAAAAGACATAATTTCAAACTGCGAATACGTGCAGAGAGCCAGAATTTGGCTCCAAAATATGGCTCAGGCCTCAAAATTGGGATATTTGGGGAATTTTGAAAACTGCAGGGGAGTTTGTGCAAAATGTGATTCACTGCCGCTTTCAGTACTTGGCATATGTTGGGTATAAAAAGTCGTAATTTCAAACTGCGAATACGTACAGAGAGCCAGAAATTGGCTCCAATATATGGCTCAGGCCTCGAAATATGGATATTTGAGATATTTTAAAAACTGCAGGGGAGTTTGTGCAAAATGTGACTCACAGCCGCTTTCAGTACTTGGCATATGTTGGGTATAAAAAGACATAATTTCAAACTGCGAATACGTGCAGAGAGCCAGAATTTGGCTCCAAAATATGGCTCTGGCCTCGAAATTGGGATGTTTGGGATATTTTGAAAACTGCAGTGAGGTTTGGGACAAATGTGACCAAACGCAGCTTTCAGTACTTGGCATAAGTTGGGTATAAAAAGTCGTAATTTCAAACTGCGAATACGTGCAGAGAGCCAGAATTTGGCTCCAAAATATGGCTCAGGCCTCGAAATTGGGATATTTAGGATATTTTGAAAACTGCAGAGGAGTTTGTTCAAAATGTGACTCACAGCCGCTTTCAGTACTTGGCATATGTTGGGTATAAAAAGCCGTAATTTCGAACTGCGAATACGTGCAGAGAGCCAGAATTTGGCTCCAAAATATGGCTCAGGACTCGAAATTGGGATGTTTGGGATATTTTGAAAACTGCAGGGAGGTTTGGGTCAAATGTGACCAAACGCCGCTTTCAGTACCTGGCATATGTTGGGTATAAAAAGTCGTAATTTCAAGCTGCGAATATGTGCAGAGAGCCAGAATTTCGCTCCAAAATATGGCTCAGGCCACAAAATTGGGATGTTTTGGATATTTTGTAAACTGCAGGGGAGTTTGTGCCAAATGTGACTCACTGCCGCTTTCAGTACTTGGCATATGTTTGGTATAAAAAGTCGTAATTTCAATCTTCGAATACGTGCAGAGAGCCAGAATTTGGCTCCAAAATATGGCTCAGGCCTCGAAATTGGGATGTTTGGGATATTTTGAAAACTGCAGGGAGGTTTGGGTCAAATGTGACCAAACGCCGCTTTCAGTACCTGGCATATGTTGGGTATAAAAAGACGTAATTTCAAACTGCGAATACGTGCAGAGAGCCAGAATTTGGCTCCAAAATATGGCTCAGGCCTCGAAATTGGGATGTTTGGGATATTTTGAAAACTGCAGGGGGGATTGAGACAAATGTGACCAAACGCATTGGCATATGTTGGGTATAAAAAAGTCGTAATTTCAAACTGCGAATACGTGCAGAGATCCAGAATTTGGCTACAAAATATGGCTCAGGCCTCGAAATAGGGATGTTTGGGATATTTTGAAAACTGCAGGGGAGTTTGCGCAAATTGTGACTCACTGCAACTTTCAGTACTTGGCATATGTTGGGCATAAAAAGTCGTAATATCAAAATATGAATACGTGCAGAGAGCCAGACGTTGGCTCCAAATTATGACTCAGGCCTTGATATTGGGATGTTTGGGATATTTAGAAAATTGCAGGGAGGATTGGGACAAATGTGACCAAACGCCACTTTCAGTACTTGGCATATGTTGGGTATAAAAAAGTCGCAATTTCAAACTGCGAATACGTGCAAAGAGCCAAAATTTGGCTCCAAAACATGGCTAAGGCCTCGAAATTGGGATATGTGATATATTTAAAAACTGCAGGGGAGTTTGTGCAAAATGTGACTTACTGCTGCTTTCAGTACTAGGCATATATTGGGTATAAAAAGTCGTAATTTCAAACTGCGAATACGTGCAGAGAGCCAGAATTTGGCTCCAAAACAAGGCTAAGGCCTCGAAATTGGGATATTTGGGATATTTTGAAAATTGCAGGGGAGTTTGTGCAAAATGTGACTCACTGTTGCTTTCAGTACTTGGCATATGTTGGGTAAAAAACTCGTAATTTCAAACTGCGAATACGTGCAGAGAGCCAGAATTTTGCTCCAAAATATGGCTCAGGCCTCGAAATTGGGATATTTGGAATATTTCGAAAACTGCAGGGGAGTTTGTGCAAAATGTGACTCACTGCCGCTTTCAGGACTTGGCATATCTTGGGTATAAAAATCATAAATTCAATCTGCGAATACGTGCATAGAGCAAGAATTTGGCTCCAAAACATGGCTCAGGCCTCGAAATTAGGATGTTTAGGATATTTTGAAAACTGCGGGAGGTTTGGGACAAATATGACCAAACGCCCCTTTCAATACTTGGCATATGTTGGGTATACAAAGCCGTAATTTCAAACTGCGAATACGTGCAGAGAGCCAGAATTTGGCTCCAAAATATGGCTCAGGCCTCGAAATTGGTATGTTTGGGATATTTTGAAAACTGCAGGGGGGATTGAGACAAATGTGACCAAACGCATTGGCATATGTTGGGTATAAAATTCGTAATTTCAAAATGCGAATACGTGCAGAGAGCCAGAATTTGGCTCCAAAATATGGCTCAGGCATCGAAATTGGGATATTTGGGATATTTTGAAAACTGCATGGGAGTTTGTGCAAAATGTGACTCACTGCTGCTTTCAGTACTTGGAAGATGTTGGGTATAAAAGTCGTAATTTCAAACTGCGAATACGTGCAGAGAGCCAGAATTTGGCTCCAAAATATGGCTCAGGCAGCGAAATTTTGATATTTGGGATATTTTGAAAACTGCAGGGGAGTTTGTGCAAAATGTGACTCACTGCTGCTTTCAGTACTTGGAAGATGTTGGGTATAAAAGTCGTAATTTCAAACTGCGAATACGTGCAGAGTGCCAGAATTTGGCTACAAAATATGGCTCAGGCCTCGAAATTGGGATGTTTGGGATATTTTGAAAACTGCAGGGGAGTTTGCGCAAATTGTGACTCTCTGCCACTTTCAGTACTTGGCATATGTTGGGTATAAAAAGGCGTAATATCAAAATATGAATACGTGCAGAGAGCCGGACGTTGGCTCCAAATTATGACTCATGCCTCGATATTGGGATGTTTGGGATATTTATAAAACTGCAGGGAGGATTGAGACAAATGTGACCAAACGCCGCTTTCAGTACTTGGCATATGTTGGGTATAGAAAAGTCGCAATTTCAAACTGCGAATACGTGCAGAGAACGAGAATTTGGCTACGAAATATGGCTCAGGCCTCGAAATTGGGATGTTTGGGATATTTTGAAAACTGCAGGGGGGAAGGAGACAAATGTGACAAAACGCATTGGCATATGTTGGGTATAAAAAATTCGTAATTTCAAACTGCGAATAAGTGCAGAGAGCCAGAATTTGGCTCCAAAATATGGCTCAGGTCTCGAAATTGGGATATTTGGGATATTTTGAAAACTGCAGGGGAGTTTGTGCAAAATGTGACTCCCTGCTGCTTTCAGTACTTGGCATATGTTGGTTATAAAAAGTCGTAATTTCAAACTCCGAATACGTGCAGAGAGCCAGAATTTTGCTCCAAAATATGGCTCAGGCCTCGAAATTGGGATATTTGGAATATTTCGAAAACTGCAGGGGAGTTTGTGCAAAATGTGACTCACTGCTGCCTTCAGTACTTGGCATATGTTGGGTATAAAAAGTCGTAAATTCAATCTGCGAATACGTGCATAGAGCAAGAATTTGGCTCCAAAATATGGCTCAGGCCTCGAAATTGGGATGTTTAGGATATTTTGAAAACTGCAGGGGGGATTGGGACAGATGTGACCAAACGCCGCTTTTACTATTTGGCATATGTTGGGTATAAAAAGTCATAATTTCAAACTGCGAATACGTGCAGAGAGCCAGAATTTGGCTACAAAATATAGCTCAGGCCTCGAAATTGGGATGTGTGGGATATTTTGAAAACTGCAGGGCAGTTTGTGCAAAATGTTACTCACTGCCACTTTCAGTACTTGGCATATGTTGGGTATAAAAAGTCGTAATATCAAAATATGAATACGTGCTGAGAGCCAGACGTTGGCTCCAAATTATGACTCAGGCCTTGATATTAGGATGTTTGGGATATTTAGAAAATTGCAGGGAGGATTGGGACAAATGTGACCAAACGCCGCTTTCAGTACTTGGCATATGTTGGGTATAAAAAAGTCGTAATTTCAAAATGCGAATACGTGCAGAGAGTCAGAATTTGGCTCCAAAATTTGGCTCAGGCATCGAAATTGGGATATTTGGGATATTTTGAAAACTGCAGGGGAGTTTGTGCAAAATGTGACTCACTGCTGCTTTCAGTACTTGGAAGATGTTGGGTATAAAAGTCGTAATTTCAAACTGCGAATACGTGCAGAGATCCAGAATTTGGCTACAAAATATGGCTCAGGCCTCGAATTGGGATGTTTGGGATATTTTGAAAACTGCAGGGGAGTTTGCACAAATTGTGACTCACTGCCACTTTCAGTACTTGGAATATGTTGGGTATAAAAAGTCGTAATATCAAAAAATGAATACGTGCAGAGAGCCAGACGTTGGCTCCAAATTATGACTCAGGCCTCGATATTAGGATGTTTGGGATATTTAGAAAATTGCGGGGAGGATTGGGACAAATGTGACCAAACGCCGCTTTCAGTACTTGGCATATGTTGGGTATAAAAAAGTCGCAATTTCAATCTGCGAATACGTGCAAAGAGCCAGAATTTGGCTCCAAAACATGGCTAAGGCCTCGAAATTGGGATATTTGGGATATTTTAAAAACTGCAGGGGAGTTTGTGCAAAATGTGACTCACTACTGCTTTCAGTACTAGGCATATATTGGGTATAAAAAGTCGTAATTTCCAACTGCGAATACCTGTAGAGAGCCAGAATTTGGCTCCAAAATATGGCTCAGGCCTCGAAATTGGGATATTTGGGATATTTCGAAAACTGCAGGGGAGTTTGTGCAAAATGTGACTCACTGCCACTCTCAGGACTTGGCATATGTTGGGTATAAAAAGTCATAAATTCAATCTGCGAATACGTGCATAGAGCCAGAATTTGGCTCCAAAATATGGCTCAGGCCTCGAAATTGGGATGTTCGGAATATTTTGAGAACTGCAGGGAGGTTTGGGACAAATATGACCAAACGTCGCTTTCAGTACTTCGCATATGTTGGGTATATAAAACCGTAATTTCAAACTGCAAATATGTGCAGAGAGCCAGAATTTGGCTCAAAAATATGGCTGAGGCCTCGAAATTAGCATGTTTGGGATATTTTGAAAACTGCAGGAAGCTTTGGGACAAATGTGACCAAACGCCGCTTTCAGTACTTGGCATAAGTTGGGTATAAAAAGTCGTAATTTCATACTGCGAATACGTGCAGAGAGCCAGAATTTGGCTACAAAATATGGCTCAGGCCTCGAAATTGGGATGTTTGGGATATTTTGAAAACTGCAGGGGAGTTTGCGCAAAATGTGACTCACTGCCATTTTCAGTACTTGGCATATGTTGGGTATAAAAATTCGTAATATCAAAATATGAATACGTGCAGAGAGCCTGAATTTGGTTACAAAATATGGCTCAGGCCTTGAAATTCGGATGTTTGGGATATTTTGAAAACTGCAGGGGTGTTTGCGCAAAATGTGACTCACTGCCACTTACAGTACTTGGCATATGTTTGGTATAAAAAGTCGTAATATCAAAATATGAATACGTGCAGAGAGCCAGACGTTGGCTCCAAAATATGACTCAGGCTTCGATATTGGGATGTTTGGGATATTTAGAAAACTGCAGGGAGGTTTGGGACAAATGTTTCCAAACGCCGCTATCAGTACTTGGCATATGTTGGGCATAAAAAAGTCGTAATTTCAAACTGCGAATACGTGCAGAGAGCCAGAATTTGGCTCCAAAATATGGCTCAGGCAGCGAAATTTTGATATTTGGGATATTTTGAAAACTGCAGGGGAGTTTGTGCAAAATGTGACGCACTGCTGCTTTCAGTACTTGGAAGATGTTGGGTATAAAAGTCGTAATTTCAAACTGCGAATACGTGCAGAGTGCCAGAATTTGGCTACAAAATATGGCTCAGGCCTCGAAATTTTGATGTTTGGGATATTTTGAAAACTGCAGGGGAGTTTGCGCAAATTGTGACTCACTGCCACTTTCAGTACTTGGCATATGTTGGGTATAAAAAGGCGTAATATCAAAATATGAATACGTGCAGAGAGCCGGACGTTGGCTCCAAATTATGACTCGTGCCTCGATATTGGTATGTTTGGGATATTTATAAAACTGCAGGGAGGATTGAGACAAATGTGACCAAACGCCGCTTTCAGTACTTGGCATATGTTGGGTATAGAAAAGTCGCAATTTCAAACTAGGAATACGTGCAGAGAACGAGAATTTGGCTACGAAATATGGCTCAGGCCTGGAAATTGGGATGTTTGGGATATTTTGAAAACTGCAGGGGGGAAGGAGACAAATGTGTCAAAACGCATTGGCATATGTTGGGTATAAAAAATTCGTAATTTCAAACTGCGAATAAGTGCAGAGAGCCAGAATTTGGCTCCAAAATATGGCTCAGGTCTCGAAATTGGGATATTTGGGATATTTTGAAAACTGCAGGGGAGTTTGTGCAAAATGTGACTCCCTGCTGCTTTCAGTACTTGGCATATGTTGGTTATAAAAAGTCGTAATTTCAAACTTCGAATACGTGTAGAGAGCCAGAATTTTGCTCCAAAATATAGCTCAGACCTCAAAATTGGGATATTTGGAATATTTCGAAAACTGCAGGGGAGTTTGTGCAAAATGTGACTCACTGCCGCTTTCAGGCCTTGGCATGTCTTAGGTATAAAAAGTCGTAAATTCAATCTGCAAATACGTGCATAGAGCAAGAATTTGGCTCCAAAATATGGCTCAGGCCTCGAAATTGGGATGTTTATGATATTTTGAAAACTGCAGGGAGGTTTGGGACAAATATGACCAAACGCCGCTTTCAGCACTTGGCATATGTTTGGTATAAAAAGCCGTAATTTCAAACTGCGAATACGTGCAGAGAGCCAGAATTTGGCTCCAAAATATGGCTAAGGCCTTGAAATTGGGATGTTTGGGATATTTTGAAAACTGCAGGGGAGTTTGCGCAAATTGTGACTCACTGCAACTTTCAGTACTTGGCATATGATGGGGCATAAAAAATCTTAATATCAAAATATTAATACGTGCAGAGAGCCAGACGTTGGCTCCAAATTATGACTCAGGCCTTGATATTGTGATGTTTGGGATATTTAGAAAATTGCAGGGAGGATTGGGACAAATGTGACCAAACGCCACTTTCAGTACTTGGCATATGTTGGGTATAAAAAAGTCGCAATTTCAAACTGCGAATACGTGCAAAGAGCCAAAATTTGGCTCCAAAACATGGCTAAGGCCTCGAAATTGGGATATGTGATATATTTAAAAACTGCAGGGGAGTTTGTGCAAAATGTGACTTACTGCTGCTTTCAGTACTAGGCATATATTGGGTATAAAAAGTCGTAATTTCAAACTGCGAATACGTGCAGAGAGCCAGAATTTGGCTCCAAAACAAGGCTAAGGCCTCGAAATTGGGATATTTGGGATATTTTGAAAACTGCAGGGGAGTTTGTGCAAAATGTGACTCACTGTTGCTTTCAGTACTTGGCATATGTTGGGTAAAAAACTCGTAATTTCAAACTGCGAATACATGCAGAGAGCCAGAATTTGGCTCCAAAATATGGCTCAGGCCTCGAAATTGGGATGTTTGAGATATTTTGAAAACTGCAGGGGGGATTGGGACAGATGTGACAAAACGCATTGGCATATGTTGGGTATAAAAAAGTCGTAATTTCAAACTGCGAATATTTGCAGAGAGCCAGAATATGGCTCCAAAATATGGCTCAGGCCCCGAAATTGGGATATTTTGAAAACTGCAGGGGAGTTTGTGCAAAATGTGAATCACTGCTGCTTTCAGTACTTGGCATATGTTGGGTATAAAAAGTCGTAATTTCAAACTGCGAATACGTGCAGAGAGCCAGAATTTTGCTCCAAAATATGGCTCAGGCCTCGAAATTGGGAGATTTGGAATATTTCGAAAACTTCAGGGGAGTTTGTGCAAAATGTGACTCACTGCCGCTTTCAGGACTTGGCATATCTTGGGTATAAAAAGTCGTAAATGCAATCTGCGAATACGTGCATAGAGCAAGAATTTGGCTCCAAAATATGGCTCAGGCCTCGAAATTGGGATGTTTAGGATATTTTGAAAACTGCAGGGAGGTTTGGGACAAATATGACCAAACGCCCCTTTCAGTACTTGGCATATGTTGGGTATACAAAGCCGTAATTTCAAACTGCGAATACGTGCAGAGAGCGAGAATTTGGCTACAAAATATGGCTCAGGCCTCGAAATTGGGATGTTTGGGATATTTCGAAAACTGCAGGGGAGTTTGTGCAAAATGTGACTCACTGCTACTTTCAGGACTTGGCATATGTTGGGTATAAAAATTCATAAATTCAATCTGCGAATACGTGCATAGAGCCAGAATTTGGCTCCAAAATATTGCTCAGGCCTCGAAATTGGGATATTTGGGATATTTTGAAAACTGCAGGGGAGTTTGTGCAAAATGTGACTCACTGCTGCTTTCAGTACTTGGCATATGTTGGGTATAAAAAGTCGTAATTTCAAACTGCGAATACGTGCAGAGAGCCAGAATTTGGCTCCAAAATATGGCTCAGGCCTCGAAATTGGTATATTTGGGATATTTCGAAAACTGTAGGGGAGTTTGTGCGAAATGTGACTAACTGCCGCTTTTAGGACTTGGCATATGTTGGGTATAAAATATCTTAATTTTAAACCGCGAAAACGTGCATAGAGCCAAAATTTGCCTCCAAAATATGGCTCAGGCCTCGAAATTGGGATTTTTGGGATATTTTGAAAACTGCAGGGGAGTTTGCGCAAAACGTGACTCACTGCCACTTTCAGTACTTGGCATATGTTGGGTATAAAAAGTCGTAATATCAAAATATGAATACGTGCAGAGAGCCAGACGTTGGCTCCAAAATATGGCTCAGCCCTCGATATTGGGATGTTTGGGATATTTTGAAAACTGCAGGGAGGTTTGGGACAAATATGACCAAACGCCGCTTTCAGTACTTGGCATATGTTGGGTATACAAAGCCGTAATTTCAAACTGCGAATACGTGCAGAGAGCCAGAGTTTGGCTCCAAAATATGGCTCAGGCATCGAAATTGAGATGTTTGGGATATTTTGAAAACTGCAGGGGGGATTGAGACAAATGTGACCAAACGCATTGGCATATGTTGGGTATAAAAAAGTCGTAATTTCAAAATGCGAATACGTGCAGAGAGCCAGATTTTGGCTCCAAAATATGGCTCAGGCCTCGAAATTAGGATATTTGGGATATTTTCAAAACTGCAGGGGAGTTTGTGCAAAATGTGACTCACTGCTGCTTTCAGTACCTGGAAGATGTTGGGTATAAAAGTCATAATTTCAAACTGCGAATACGTGCAGAGAGCCAGAATTTGGTTACAAAATATGGCTCAGGCCTCGAAATTGGGATGTTTGGGATATTTTGAAAACTGTAGGGGAGTTTGTGCAAATTGTGACTCACTGCCACTTTCAGTACTTGGCATATGTTGGGTATAAAAAGTCGTAATATCAAAATATGAATACGTGCAGAGAGCCAGACGTTGGCTCCAAATTATGACTCAGGCCTCGATATTGGGATGTTTGGGATATTTAGAAAATTGCAGAGAGGATTGGGACAAATGTGACTAAACGCCGCTTTCAGTACTTGGCATATGTTGGGTACAAAAAAGTTGCAATTTCAAACTGCGAATACGTGCAAAGAGCAAGAATTTGGCTCCAAAACATTGCTAAGGCCTCGAAATTGGGATATTTGGGATATTTTAAAAACTGCAGGGGAGTTAGTGAAAATGTGACTAACTGCTGCTTTCAGTACTAGGCATATATTGGGTATAAAAAGTCGTAATTTCAAACTGCGAATACGTGTAGAGAGCCAGAATTTGGCTCCAAAATATGTTTCAGGCTTCGAAATTGGGATATTTGGGATATTTCGAAAACTGCAGGGGAGTTTGTGCAAAATGTGACTCACTGCTACTTTCAGGACTTGGCATATGTTGGGTATAAAAATTCATAAATTCAATCTGCGAATACGTGCATAGAGCCAGAATTTGGCTCCAAAATATTGCTCAGGCCTCGAAATTGGGATATTTGGGATATTTTGAAAACTGCAGGGGAGTTTGTGCAAAATGTGACTCACTGCTGCTTTCAGTACTTGGCATATGTTGGGTATAAAAAGTCGTAATTTCAAACTGCGAATACGTGCAGAGAGCCAGAATTTGGCTCCAAAATATGGCTCAGGCCTCGAAATTGGTATATTTGGGATATTTCGAAAACTGTAGGGGAGTTTGTGCGAAATGTGACTAACTGCCGCTTTCAGGACTTGGCATATGTTGGGTATAAAATATCTTAATTTCAAACCGCGAAAACGTGCATAGAGCCAAAATTTGCCTCCAAAATATGGCTCAGGCCTCGAAATTGGGATTTTTGGGATATTTTGAAAACTGCAGGGGAGTTTGTGCAAAATGTGACTCACTGCTGCTTTCAGTACTTGGCATATGTTGGGTATAAAAAGTCGTAATTTCAAACTGCGAATACGTGCAGAGAGCCAGAATTTGGCTCCAAAATATGGTTCAGGCCTCGAAATTATGATGTTTGGGATATTTTGAAAACTGCAGGGGGGATTGGGACAAATGTTACCAAATGCCGCTTTCAGTACTTGGCATATGTTGGGCATAAAAAAGTCGCAATTTCAAACTGCGAATATGTGAAGAGAGCCAGAATTTGGCTCCAAAATATGGCTCAGGCCTCGAAATTGGGATATTTGGAATATTTCGAAAACTGCAGGGGTGTTTGTGCAAAATGTGACTCACTGCCGCTTTCAGGACTTGGCATATCTTGGGTATAAAAAGTCGTAAATTCAATCTGCGAATACGTGCATAGAGCAAGAATTTGGCTCCAAAATATAGCTCAGGCCTCGAAATTGGGATGTTTAGGATATTTTGAAAACTGCAGGGAGGTTTGAGACAAATATGACCAAACGCCGCTTTCAGTACTTGGCATATGTTGGGTATACAAAGCCGTAATTTCAAACTGCGAATACGTGCAGAGAGCCAGAGTTTGGCTCCAAAATATGTTTCAGGCCTCGAAATTGGGATATTTGGGATATTTCGAAAACTGCAGGGGAGTTTGTGCAAAATGTGACTCACTGCTACTTTCAGGACTTGGCATATGTTGGGTATAAAAATTCATAAATTCAATCTGCGAATACGTGCATAGAGCCAGAATTTGGCTCCAAAATATTGCTCAGGCCTCGAAATTGGGATATTTGGGATATTTTGAAAACTGCAGGGGAGTTTGTGCAAAATGTGACTCACTGCTGCTTTCAGTACTTGGCATATGTTGGGTATAAAAAGTCGTAATTTCAAACTGCGAATACGTGCAGAGAGCCAGAATTTGGCTCCAAAATATGGCTCAGGCCTCGAAATTGGTATATTTGGGATATTTCGAAAACTGTAGGGGAGTTTGTGCGAAATGTGACTAACTGCCGCTTTTAGGACTTGGCATATGTTGGGTATAAAATATCTTAATTTCAAACCGCGAAAACGTGCATAGAGCCAAAATTTGCCTCCAAAATATGGCTCAGGCCTCGAAATTGGGATTTTTGGGATATTTTGAAAACTGCAGGGGAGTTTGCGCAAAACGTGACTCACTGCCACTTTCAGTACTTGGCATATGTTGGGTATAAAAAGTCGTAATATCAAAATATGAATACGTGCAGAGAGCCAGACGTTGGCTCCAAAATATGGCTCAGCCCTCGATATTGGGATGTTTGGGATATTTTGAAAACTGCAGGGAGGTTTGGGACAAATATGACCAAACGCCGCTTTCAGTACTTGGCATATGTTGGGTATACAAAGCCGTAATTTCAAACTGCGAATACGTGCAGAGAGCCAGAGTTTGGCTCCAAAATATGGCTCAGGCATCGAAATTGAGATGTTTTGGATATTTTGAAAACTGCAGGGGGGATTGAGACAAATGTGACCAAACGCATTGGCATATGTTGGGTATAAAAAAGTCGTAATTTCAAAATGCGAATACGTGCAGAGAGCCAGATTTTGGCTCCAAAATATGGCTCAGGCCTCGAAATTAGGATATTTGGGATATTTTCAAAACTGCAGGGGAGTTTGTGCAAAATGTGACTCACTGCTGCTTTCAGTACCTGGAAGATGTTGGGTATAAAAGTCATAATTTCAAACTGCGAATACGTGCAGAGAGCCAGAATTTGGTTACAAAATATGGCTCAGGCCTCGAAATTGGGATGTTTGGGATATTTTGAAAACTGTAGGGGAGTTTGTGCAAATTGTGACTCACTGCCACTTTCAGTACTTGGCATATGTTGGGTATAAAAAGTCGTAATATCAAAATATGAATACGTGCAGAGAGCCAGACGTTGGCTCCAAATTATGACTCAGGCCTCGATATTGGGATGTTTGGGATATTTAGAAAATTGCAGAGAGGATTGGGACAAATGTGACTAAACGCCGCTTTCAGTACTTGGCATATGTTGGGTACAAAAAAGTTGCAATTTCAAACTGCGAATACGTGCAAAGAGTAAGAATTTGGCTCCAAAACATTGCTAAGGCCTCGAAATTGGGATATTTGGGATATTTTAAAAACTGCAGGGGAGTTAGTGAAAATGTGACTAACTGCTGCTTTCAGTACTAGGCATATATTGGGTATAAAAAGTCGTAATTTCAAACTGCGAATACGTGTAGAGAGCCAGAATTTGGCTCCAAAATATGTTTCAGGCCTCGAAATTGGGATATTTGGGATATTTCGAAAACTGCAGGGGAGTTTGTGCAAAATGTGACTCACTGCTACTTTCAGGACTTGGCATATGTTGGGTATAAAAATTCATAAATTCAATCTGCGAATACGTGCATAGAGCCAGAATTTGGCTCCAAAATATTGCTCAGGCCTCGAAATTGGGATATTTGGGATATTTTGAAAACTGCAGGGGAGTTTGTGCAAAATGTGACTCACTGCTGCTTTCAGTACTTGGCATATGTTGGGTATAAAAAGTCGTAATTTCAAACTGCGAATACGTGCAGAGAGCCAGAATTTGGCTCCAAAATATGGCTCAGGCCTCGAAATTGGTATATTTGGGATATTTCGAAAACTGTAGGGGAGTTTGTGCGAAATGTGACTAACTGCCGCTTTCAGGACTTGGCATATGTTGGGTATAAAATATCTTAATTTCAAACCGCGAAAACGTGCATAGAGC
Source organism: Procambarus clarkii (assembly GCF_040958095.1). Classification (NCBI taxonomy): domain Eukaryota; kingdom Metazoa; phylum Arthropoda; class Malacostraca; order Decapoda; family Cambaridae; genus Procambarus; species Procambarus clarkii. The sequence goes on from NC_091172.1 coordinate 3,977,952, forward strand.
CAAAATTTGCCTCCAAAATATGGCTCAGGCCTCGAAATTGGGATTTTTGGGATATTTTGAAAACTGCAGGGGAGTTTGTGCAAAATGTGACTCACTGCTGCTTTCAGTACTTGGCATATGTTGGGTATAAAAAGTCGTAATTTCAAACTGCGAATACGTGCAGAGAGCCAGAATTTGGCTCCAAAATATGGTTCAGGCCTCGAAATTATGATGTTTGGGATATTTTGAAAACTGCAGGGGGGATTGGGACAAATGTTACCAAATGCCGCTTTCAGTACTTGGCATATGTTGGGCATAAAAAAGTCGCAATTTCAAACTGCGAATATGTGAAGAGAGCCAGAATTTGGCTCCAAAATATGGCTCAGGCCTCGAAATTGGGATATTTGGAATATTTCGAAAACTGCAGGGGTGTTTGTGCAAAATGTGACTCACTGCCGCTTTCAGGACTTGGCATATCTTGGGTATAAAAAGTCGTAAATTCAATCTGCGAATACGTGCATAGAGCAAGAATTTGGCTCCAAAATATAGCTCAGGCCTCGAAATTGGGATGTTTAGGATATTTTGAAAACTGCAGGGAGGTTTGAGACAAATATGACCAAACGCCGCTTTCAGTACTTGGCATATGTTGGGTATACAAAGCCGTAATTTCAAACTGCGAATACGTGCAGAGAGCCAGCGTTTGGCTCCAAAATATGTTTCAGGCCTCGAAATTGGGATATTTGGGATATTTCGAAAACTGCAGGGGAGTTTGTGCAAAATGTGACTCACTGCTACTTTCAGGACTTGGCATATGTTGGGTATAAAAATTCATAAATTCAATCTGCGAATACGTGCATAGATCCAGAATTTGGCTCCAAAATATTGCTCAGGCCTCGAAATTGGGATATTTGGGATATTTTGAAAACTGCAGGGGAGTTTGTGCAAAATGTGACTCACTGCTGCTTTCAGTACTTGGCATATGTTGGGTATAAAAAGTCGTAATTTCAAACTGCGAATACGTGCAGAGAGCCAGAATTTGGCTCCAAAATATGGCTCAGGCCTCGAAATTGGTATATTTGGGATATTTCGAAAACTGTAGGGGAGTTTGTGCGAAATGTGACTAACTGCCGCTTTCAGGACTTGGCATATGTTGGGTATAAAATATCTTAATTTCAAACCGCGAAAACGTGCATAGAGCCAAAATTTGCCTCCAAAATATGGCTCAGGCCTCGAAATTGGGATTTTTGGGATATTTTGAAAACTGCAGGGGAGTTTGCGCAAAACGTGACTCACTGCCACTTTCAGTACTTGGCATATGTTGGGTATAAAAAGTCGTAATATCAAAATATGAATACGTGCAGAGAGCCAGACGTTGGCTCCAAAATATGGCTCAGCCCTCGATATTGGGATGTTTGGGATATTTTGAAAACTGCAGGGAGGTTTGGGACAAATATGACCAAACGCCGCTTTCAGTACTTGGCATATGTTGGGTATACAAAGCCGTAATTTCAAACTGCGAATACGTGCAGAGAGCCAGAGTTTGGCTCCAAAATATGGCTCAGGCATCGAAATTGAGATGTTTGGGATATTTTGAAAACTGCAGGGGGGATTGAGACAAATGTGACCAAACGCATTGGCATATGTTGGGTATAAAAAAGTCGTAATTTCAAAATGCGAATACGTGCAGAGAGCCAGATTTTGGCTCCAAAATATGGCTCAGGCCTCGAAATTAGGATATTTGGGATATTTTTAAAACTGCAGGGGAGTTTGTGCAAAATGTGACTCACTGCTGCTTTCAGTACCTGGAAGATGTTGGGTATAAAAGTCATAATTTCAAACTGCGAATACGTGCAGAGAGCCAGAATTTGGTTACAAAATATGGCTCAGGCCTCGAAATTGGGATGTTTGGGATATTTTGAAAACTGCAGGGGAGTTTGTGCAAATTGTGACTCACTGCCACTTTCAGTACTTGGCATATGTTGGGTATAAAAAGTCGTAATATCAAAATATGAATACGTGCAGAGAGCCAGACGTTGGCTCCAAATTATGACTCAGGCCTCGATATTGGGATGTTTGGGATATTTAGAAAATTGCAGAGAGGATTGGGACAAATGTGACAAAACGCCGCTTTCAGTACTTGGCATATGTTGGGTATAAAAAAGTTGCAATTTCAAACTGCGAATACGTGCAAAGAGCAAGAATTTGGCTCCAAAACATTGCTAAGGCCTCGAAATTGGGATATTTGGGATATTTTAAAAACTGCAGGGGAGTTTGTGAAAATGTGACTAACTGCTGCTTTCAGTACTAGGCATATATTGGGTATAAAAAGTCGTAATTTCAAACTGCGAATACGTGTAGAGAGCCAGAATTTGGCTCCAAAATATGTTTCAGGCCTCGAAATTGGGATATTTGGGATATTTCGAAAACTGCAGGGGAGTTTGTGCAAAATGTGACTCACTGCTACTTTCAGGACTTGGCATATGTTGGGTATAAAAATTCATAAATTCAATCTGCGAATACGTGCATAGAGCCAGAATTTGGCTCCAAAATATTGCTCAGGCCTCGAAATTGGGATATTTGGGATATTTTGAAAACTGCAGGGGAGTTTGTGCAAAATGTGACTCACTGCTGCTTTCAGTACTTGGCATATGTTGGGTATAAAAAGTCGTAATTTCAAACTGCGAATACGTGCAGAGAGCCAGAATTTGGCTCCAAAATATGGCTCAGGCCTCGAAATTGGTATATTTGGGATATTTCGAAAACTGTAGGGGAGTTTGTGCGAAATGTGACTAACTGCCGCTTTCAGGACTTGGCATATGTTGGGTATAAAATATCTTAATTTCAAACCGCGAAAACGTGCATAGAGCCAAAATTTGCCTCCAAAATATGGCTCAGGCCTCGAAATTGGGATTTTTGGGATATTTTGAAAACTGCAGGGGAGTTTGCGCAAAACGTGACTCACTGCCACTTTCAGTACTTGGCATATGTTGGGTATAAAAAGTCGTAATATCAAAATATGAATACGTGCAGAGAGCCAGACGTTGGCTCCAAAATATGGCTCAGCCTTCGATATTGGGATGTTTGGGATATTTTGAAAACTGCAGGGAGCCTTGGGACAAATGTGACCAAACGCCGCTTTCAGTACTTGGCATAAGTTGGGTATAAAAATTTGTAATTTCAAACTGCGAATACGTGCAGAGAGCCTGAATTTGGGTCCAAAATATGGCTCAGGCCTCGAAATTGGGATGTTTTTGATATTTTTATAACTGCAGGGGAGTTTGCGCAAAATGTGACTCACTGCCACTTTCAGTACTTGTCATATGTTGGGTATACAAATTCGTAATATCAAAATATGAATACGTGCAGAGAGCCAGAATTTGGCTACAAAATATGGCTAAGGCCTCGAAATTGGGATGTTTGGGATATTTTGAAAACTGCAAGGGAGTTTGCGCAAAATGTGACTCACTGCCATTTTCAGTACTTGGTATATGTTGGGTATAAAAAGTCGTAATATCAAAATATGAATACGTGCAGAGAGCCAGACGTTGGCTCAAAATATGACTGAGGCCTCGATATTTGGATGTTTGGGATATTTAGAAAACTGCAGGGAGGTTTGGGACAAATGTTACCAAACGCCGCTTTCAGTGCTTGGCATATGTTGGGCATAAAAATTCGCAATTTCAAACTGCGAATACGTGCAGAGAGCCAGAATTTGGCTCCAAAATATGGCTCAGGCCTCGAAATTGGGATATTTGGAATATTTCGAAAAGTGCAGGGGAGTTTGTTCAAAATGTGACTCACTGCCGCTTTCAGGACTTGGCATATGTTGGCTTTAGAAAGTCGTAATTCCAAACTGCGAATACGTGCAGAGAGCCAGAATTTGTCTCCAAAATATTGCTCAGGCCTCGAAATTGAGATGTTTGCGATATTTTGAAAACTGCAGGGGGGATTGGGACAGATGAGACCAAACGACGCTTTTACTACTTGGCATATGTTGAGTATAAAAAGTCGTAATTTCAAACTGCGAATACGTGCATAGAGCCAGAATTTGGCAACAAAATATGGCTCAGGCCTCGAAATAGGGATGTTTGGGATATTTTGAAAACTGCAGGGGGGATTGAGACAAATGTGACCAAACGCATTTGCATATGTTGGGTATAAAAAAGTCGTAATTTCAAACTGCGAATACGTGCAGAGAGCCAGAATTTGGCTCCAAAATATGGCTCAAGCCTCGAAATTGGGATATTTGGGATATTTTGAAAACTGCAGTGGAGTTTGTGCAAAATGTGACTCACTGCTGCTTTCAGTACTTGGCATATGTTGGGTATAAAAAGTCGTAATTTCAAACTGCGAATACGTGCATAGAGCCAGAATTTGGCTCCAAAATATGGCACATGCCTCGAAATTGGGATGATTAGGATATTTTGAAAACTGCAGGGAGGTTTGGGACAAATATGACCAAACACCGCATTCAGTACTTGGCATATGTTGGGTATATAAAGCCGTAATTTCAAACGGCGAATACGTGCAGAGAGCTAGAATTTGGCTCCAAAATATGGCTCAGGCCTCGAAATTGGGATGTTTAGGATATTTTGAAAACTGCAGGGAGGTTTGGGACATATATGACCAAATGCCGCTTTCAGTACTTGGCATATGTTAGGTATACAATCCGTAATTTCAAACTGCGAATACGTGCAGAGAGCCAGAATTTGGCTCCAAAATATGGTTCAGGCCTCGAAATTATGATGTTTGGGATATTTTGAAAACTGCAGGGGGGATTGGGACAAATGTTACCAAACGCCGCTTTCAGTACTTGGCATATGTTGGGCATAAAAAAGTCGCAATTTCAAACTGCGAATATGTGAAGAGAGCCAGAATTTGGCTCCAAAATATGGCTCAGGCCTCGAAATTGGGATATTTGGAATATTTCGAAAACTGCAGGGGTGTTTGTGCAAAATGTGACTCACTGACGCTTTCAGGACTTGGCATATCTTGGGTATAAAAAGTGGTAAATTCAATCTGCGAATACGTGCATAGAGCAAGAATTTGGCTCCAAAATATAGCTCAGGCCTCGAAATTGGGATGTTTAGGATATTTTGAAAACTGCAGGGAGGTTTGGGACAAATATGACCAAACGCCGCTTTCAGTACTTGGCATATGTTGGGTATACAAAGCCGTAATTTCAAACTGCGAATACGTGCAGAGAGCCAGAGTTTGGCTCCAAAATATGGCTCAGGCATCGAAATTGAGATGTTTGGGATATTTTGAAAACTGCAGGGGGGATTGAGACAAATGTGACCAAACGCATTGGCATATGTTGGGTATAAAAAAGTCGTAATTTCAAAATGCGAATACGTGCAGAGAGCCAGATTTTGGCTCCAAAATATGGCTCAGGCCTCGAAATTAGGATATTTGGGATATTTTGAAAACTGCAGGGGAGTTTGTGCCAAATGTGACTCACTGCTGCTTTCAGTACTTGGAAGATGTTGGGTATAAAAGTCATAATTTCAAACTGCGAATACGTGCAGAGAGCCAGAATTTGGCTACAAAATATTGCTCAGGCCTCGAAATTGGGATGTTTGGGATATTTTGAAAACTGCAGGGGAGTTTGAGCAAATTGTGACTCACTGCCACTTTCAGTACTTGGCATATGTTGGGTATAAAAAGTCGTAATATCAAAATATGAATACGTGCAGAGAGCCAGACGTTGGCTCCAAATTATGACTCAGGCCTCGATATTGGGATGTTTGGGATATTTAGAAAATTGCAGGGAGGATTGGGACAAATGTGACTAAACGCCGCTTTCAGTACTTGGCATATGTTGGGTATAAAAAAGTTGCAATTTCAAACTGCGAATACGTGCAAAGAGCAAGAATTTGGCTCCAAAACATTGCTAAGGCCTCGCGAATTGGGATATTTGGGATATTTTAAAAACTGCAGGGGAGTTTGTGAAAATGTGACTCACTACTGCTTTCAGTACTAGGCATATATTGGGTATAAAAAGTCGTAATTTCAAACTGCGAATACGTGTAGAGAGCCAGAATTTGGCTCCAAAATATGGATCAGGCCCCGAAATTGGGATATTTGGGATATTTCGAAAACTGCAGGGGAGTTTGTGCAAAATGTTACTCACTGCTACTTTCAGGACTTGGCATATGTTGGGTATAAAAAGTCATAATTTCAAACTGCGAATACGTGCAGAGAACCAAAATTTGCCTCCAAAATATGGCTCAGGCCTCGAAATTGGGATTTTTGGGATATTTTGAAAACTGCAGGGGAGTTTGCGCAAAACGTGACTCACTGCCACTTTCAGTACTTGGCATATGTTGGGTATAAAAAGTCGTAATATCAAAATATGAATACGTGCAGAGAGCCAGACGTTGGCTCCAAAATATGGCTCAGCCCTCGATATTGGGATGTTTGGGATATTTTGAAAACTGCAGGGAGCTTTGGGACAAATGTGACCAAACGCCGCTTTCAGTACTTGGCATAAGTTGGGTATAAAAATTCGTAATTTCAAACTGCGAATACGTGCAGAGAGCCTGAATTTGGGTCCAAAATATGGCTCAGGCCTTGAAATTGAGATGTTTTGAATATTTTGAAAACTGCAGGGAGCTTTGGGACAAATGTGACCAAACGCCGCTTTCAGTACTTGGCATAAGTTGGGTATAAAAATTCGTAATTTCAAACTGCGAATACGTGCAGAGAGCCTGAATTTGGGTCCAAAATATGGCTCAGGCCTTGAAATTGAGATGTTTTGAATATTTTGAAAACTGCAGGGGGGATTGGGACAGATGTGACCAAACGCCGCTTTTAGTACTTGGCATATGTTGGGTATAAAAAGTCGTAATTTTAAACTGCGAATACGTGCAGAGAGCCAGAATTTGGCTACAAAATATGGCTCAGGCCTCGAAATTGGGATGTGTGGGATATTTTTATAACTGCAGGGGAGTTTGCGCAAAATGTGACTCACTGCCACTTTCAGTACTTGGCATATGTTGGGTATACAAAGTCGTAATATCAAAATATGAATATGTGCAGAGAGCCAGAATTTGGCTACAAAATATGGCTAAGGCCTCGAAATTGAGATGTTTGGGATATTTTGAAAACTGCAGGGTAGTTTGCGCAAAATGTGACTGACTGCCATTTTCAGTACTTGGCATATGTTGGGTATAAAAAGTCGTAATATCAAAATATGAATACGTGCAGAGAGCCAGACGTTGGCTCCAAAATATGACTGAGGCCTCGATATTGGGATGTTTGGGATATTTAGAAAACTGCAGGGAGGTTTGGGACAAATGTTACCAAACGCCGCTTTCAGTACTTGGCATATGTTGGGCATAAAAATTCGCAATTTCAAACTGCGAATACGTGCAGAGAGCCAGAATTTGGCTCCAAAATATGGCTCAGGCCTCGAAATTGGGATATTTGGAATATTTCGAAAAGTGCAGGGGAGTTTGTGCAAAATGTGACTCACTGCCGCTTTCAGGACTTGGCATATGTTGGCTTTAAAAAGTCGTAATTCCAAACTGCGAATACGTGCAGAGAGCCAGAATTTGTCTCCAGAATATTGCTCAGGCCTCGAAATTGATATGTTTGCGATATTTTTAAAACTGCAGGGGGGATTGGGACAGATGAGACCAAACGACGCTTTTACTACTTGGCATATGTTGAGTATAAAAAGTCGTAATTTCAAACTGCGAATACGTGCATAGAGCCAGAATTTGGCTACAAAATATGGCTCAGGCCTCGAAATAGGGATGTTTGGGATATTTTGAAAACTGCAGGGGGGATTGAGACAAATGTGACCAAACGCATTTGCATATGTTGGGTATAAAAAAGTCGTAATTTCAAACTGCGAATACGTGCAGAGAGCCAGAATTTGGCTCCAAAATATGGCTCAAGCCTCGAAATTGGGATATTTGGGATATTTTGAAAACTGCAGTGGAGTTTGTGCAAAATGTGACTCACTGCTGCTTTCAGTACTTGGCATATGTTGGGTATAAAAAGTCGTAATTTCAAACTGCGAATACGTGCAGAGAGCCAGAATTTGGCTACAAAATATGGCTCAGGCCTCGAAATTGGGATGTTTGGGATATTTTGAAAACTGCAGGGGAGTTTGTGCAAATTGTGACTCACTGCCACTTTCAGTTCTTGGCATATGTTGGGTATAAAAAGTCGTAATATCAAAATATGAATAGATGCAGAGAGGCAGACGTTGGCTCCAAATTATGACTCAGGCCTCGATATTGGGATGTTTGGGATATTTAGAAAATGGCAGGGAGGATTGGGACAAATGTGACCAAACGCCGCTTTCAGAACTTGGCATATGTTGGGTATAAAAAATTCGCAATTTCAAACTGCGAATACGTGCAGAGAGCGAGAATTTGGCTACAAAATATGGCTCAGGCCTCGAAATTGGGATGTTTGGGATATTTTTAAAACTGCTGAGAGGAAGGAGACAAATGTGACCAAACGCATTGGCATATGTTGGGTATAAAAAATTCGTAATTTCAAACTGCGAATACGTGCAGAGAGCCAGAATTTTTCTCCAAAATATGGCTCTGGTCTCGAAATTGGGATATTTGGGATATTTTGAAAACTGCAGGAGAGTTTGTGCACAATGTGACTCACTGCTGCTTTCAGTACTTGGCATATGTTGGGTATAAAAAGTCGTAATTTCAAACTGCGAATACGTGCAGAGAGCGAGAATTTGGCTCCAAAATATGGCTCAGGCCTCGAAATTGGTATATTTGGGATATTTCGAAAACTGTAGGGGAGTTTGTGCGAAATGTGACTAACTGCCGCTTTCAGGACTTGGCATATGTTGGGTATAAAATATCTTAATTTCAAACCGCGAAAACGTGCATAGAGCCAAAATTTGCCTCCAAAATATGGATCAGGCCTCGAAATTGGGATTTTTGGGATATTTTGAAAACTGCAGGGGAGTTTGCGCAAAACGTGACTCACTGCCACTTTCAGTACTTGGCATATGTTGGGTATAAAAAGTCGTAATATCAAAATATGAATACGTGCAGAGAGCCAGACGTTGGCTCCAAAATATGGCACAGCCCTCGATATTGGGATGTTTGGGATATTTTGAAAACTGCAGGGAGCTTTGGGACAAATGTGACCAAACGCCGCTTTCAGTACTTGGCATAAGTTGGGTATAAAAATTCGTAATTTCAAACTGTGAATACGTGCAGAGAGCCTGAATTTGGCTCCAAAATATCGCTCAGGCCTTGAAATTGAGATGTTTGGAATGTTTTGAAAACTGCAGGGGGGATTGGGTCAGATGTGACCAAACGCCACTTTTAGTACTTGGCATATGTTGTGTATAAAAAGTCGTAATTTCAAACTGCGAATACGCGCAGAGAGCCAAAATTTGGCTACAAAATATGGCTCAGGCCTCGAAATTGGGATGTTTGGGATATTTTTATAACTACTGGGGAGTTTGCGCAAAATGTGACTCACTGCCACTTTCATTACTTGGCATATGTTGGGTATACAAAGTCGTAATATCAAAATATGAATACGTGCAGAGAGCCAGAATTTGGCTACAAAATATGGCTAAGGCCTAGAAATTGGGATGTTTGGGATATTTTGAAAACTGCAGGGGAGTTTGCGCAAAATGTGACTCACTGCCACTTTCAGTACTTGGCATATGTTGGGTATAAATAGTCGTAATATTAAAATATGAATACGTGCAGAGAGCCAGACGTTGGCTCCAAAATATGACTGAGGCCTCGATATTGGGATGTTTGGGATATTTAGAAAACTGCAGGGAGGTTTGGGACAAATGTTACAAAACGCCGCTTTCAGTACTTGGCATATGTTGGGCATAAAAATTAGCAATTTCAAAATGCGAATACGTGCAGAGAGCCAGAATTTGGCTAGAAAATATGGCTCAGGCCTCGAAATTGGGATATTTGGAATATTTCGAAAACTGCAGGGGTGTTTGTGCAAAATGTGACTCACTGACGCTTTCAGGACTTGGCATATCTTGGGTATAAAAAGTCGTAAATTCAATCTGCGAATACGTGCATAGAGCAAGAATTTGGCTCCAAAATATAGCTCAGGCCTCGAAATTGGGATGTTTAGGATATTTTGAAAACTGCAGGGAGGTTTGGGACAAATATGACCAAACGCCGCTTTCAGTACTTGGCATATGTTGGGTATACAAAGCCGTAATTTCAAACTGCGAATACGTGCAGAGAGCCAGAGTTTGGCTCCAAAATATGGCTCAGGCATCGAAATTGAGATGTTTGGGATATTTTGAAAACTGCAGGGGGGATTGAGACAAATGTGACCAAACGCATTGGCATATGTTGGGTATAAAAAAGTCGTAATTTCAAAATGCGAATACGTGCAGAGAGCCAGATTTTGGCTCCAAAATATGGCTCAGGCCTCGAAATTAGGATATTTGGGATATTTTGAAAACTGCAGGGGAGTTTGTGCCAAATGTGACTCACTGCTGCTTTCAGTACTTGGAAGATGTTGGGTATAAAAGTCATAATTTCAAACTGCGAATACGTGCAGAGAGCCAGAATTTGGCTACAAAATATGGCTCAGGCCTCGAAATTGGGATGTTTGGGATATTTTGAAAACTGCAGGGGAGTTTGAGCAAATTGTGACTCACTGCCACTTTCAGTACTTGGCATATGTTGGGTATAAAAAGTCGTAATATCAAAATATGAATACGTGCAGAGAGCCAGACGTTGGCTCCAAATTATGACTCAGGCCTCGATATTGGGATGTTTGGGATATTTAGAAAATTGCAGGGAGGATTGGGACAAATGTGACTAAACGCCGCTTTCAGTACTTGGCATATGTTGGGTATAAAAAAGTTGCAATTTCAAACTGCGAATACGTGCAAAGAGCAAGAATTTGGCTCCAAAACATTGCTAAGGCCTCGCGAATTGGGATATTTGGGATATTTTAAAAACTGCAGGGGAGTTTGTGAAAATGTGACTCACTACTGCTTTCAGTACTAGGCATATATTGGGTATAAAAAGTCGTAATTTCAAACTGCGAATACGTGTAGAGAGCCAGAATTTGGCTCCAAAATATGGATCAGGCCCCGAAATTGGGATATTTGGGATATTTCGAAAACTGCAGGGGAGTTTGTGCAAAATGTTACTCACTGCTACTTTCAGGACTTGGCATATGTTGGGTATAAAAAGTCATAATTTCAAACTGCGAATACGTGCAGAGAACCAAAATTTGCCTCCAAAATATGGCTCAGGCCTCGAAATTGGGATTTTTGGGATATTTTGAAAACTGCAGGGGAGTTTGCGCAAAACGTGACTCACTGCCACTTTCAGTACTTGGCATATGTTGGGTATAAAAAGTCGTAATATCAAAATATGAATACGTGCAGAGAGCCAGACGTTGGCTCCAAAATATGGCTCAGCCCTCGATATTGGGATGTTTGGGATATTTTGAAAACTGCAGGGAGCTTTGGGACAAATGTGACCAAACGCCGCTTTCAGTACTTGGCATAAGTTGGGTATAAAAATTCGTAATTTCAAACTGCGAATACGTGCAGAGAGCCTGAATTTGGGTCCAAAATATGGCTCAGGCCTTGAAATTGAGATGTTTTGAATATTTTGAAAACTGCAGGGAGCTTTGGGACAAATGTGACCAAACGCCGCTTTCAGTACTTGGCATAAGTTGGGTATAAAAATTCGTAATTTCAAACTGCGAATACGTGCAGAGAGCCTGAATTTGGGTCCAAAATATGGCTCAGGCCTTGAAATTGAGATGTTTTGAATATTTTGAAAACTGCAGGGGGGATTGGGACAGATGTGACCAAACGCCGCTTTTAGTACTTGGCATATGTTGGGTATAAAAAGTCGTAATTTTAAACTGCGAATACGTGCAGAGAGCCAGAATTTGGCTACAAAATATGGCTCAGGCCTCGAAATTGGGATGTGTGGGATATTTTTATAACTGCAGGGGAGTTTGCGCAAAATGTGACTCACTGCCACTTTCAGTACTTGGCATATGTTGGGTATACAAAGTCGTAATATCAAAATATGAATATGTGCAGAGAGCCAGAATTTGGCTACAAAATATGGCTAAGGCCTCGAAATTGAGATGTTTGGGATATTTTGAAAACTGCAGGGTAGTTTGCGCAAAATGTGACTGACTGCCATTTTCAGTACTTGGCATATGTTGGGTATAAAAAGTCGTAATATCAAAATATGAATACGTGCAGAGAGCCAGACGTTGGCTCCAAAATATGACTGAGGCCTCGATATTGGGATGTTTGGGATATTTAGAAAACTGCAGGGAGGTTTGGGACAAATGTTACCAAACGCCGCTTTCAGTACTTGGCATATGTTGGGCATAAAAATTCGCAATTTCAAACTGCGAATACGTGCAGAGAGCCAGAATTTGGCTCCAAAATATGGCTCAGGCCTCGAAATTGGGATATTTGGAATATTTCGAAAAGTGCAGGGGAGTTTGTGCAAAATGTGACTCACTGCCGCTTTCAGGACTTGGCATATGTTGGCTTTAAAAAGTCGTAATTCCAAACTGCGAATACGTGCAGAGAGCCAGAATTTGTCTCCAGAATATTGCTCAGGCCTCGAAATTGATATGTTTGCGATATTTTTAAAACTGCAGGGGGGATTGGGACAGATGAGACCAAACGACGCTTTTACTACTTGGCATATGTTGAGTATAAAAAGTCGTAATTTCAAACTGCGAATACGTGCATAGAGCCAGAATTTGGCTACAAAATATGGCTCAGGCCTCGAAATAGGGATGTTTGGGATATTTTGAAAACTGCAGGGGGGATTGAGACAAATGTGACCAAACGCATTTGCATATGTTGGGTATAAAAAAGTCGTAATTTCAAACTGCGAATACGTGCAGAGAGCCAGAATTTGGCTCCAAAATATGGCTCAAGCCTCGAAATTGGGATATTTGGGATATTTTGAAAACTGCAGTGGAGTTTGTGCAAAATGTGACTCACTGCTGCTTTCAGTACTTGGCATATGTTGGGTATAAAAAGTCGTAATTTCAAACTGCGAATACGTGCAGAGAGCCAGAATTTGGCTACAAAATATGGCTCAGGCCTCGAAATTGGGATGTTTGGGATATTTTGAAAACTGCAGGGGAGTTTGTGCAAATTGTGACTCACTGCCACTTTCAGTTCTTGGCATATGTTGGGTATAAAAAGTCGTAATATCAAAATATGAATAGATGCAGAGAGGCAGACGTTGGCTCCAAATTATGACTCAGGCCTCGATATTGGGATGTTTGGGATATTTAGAAAATGGCAGGGAGGATTGGGACAAATGTGACCAAACGCCGCTTTCAGAACTTGGCATATGTTGGGTATAAAAAATTCGCAATTTCAAACTGCGAATACGTGCAGAGAGCGAGAATTTGGCTACAAAATATGGCTCAGGCCTCGAAATTGGGATGTTTGGGATATTTTTAAAACTGCTGAGAGGAAGGAGACAAATGTGACCAAACGCATTGGCATATGTTGGGTATAAAAAATTCGTAATTTCAAACTGCGAATACGTGCAGAGAGCCAGAATTTTTCTCCAAAATATGGCTCTGGTCTCGAAATTGGGATATTTGGGATATTTTGAAAACTGCAGGAGAGTTTGTGCACAATGTGACTCACTGCTGCTTTCAGTACTTGGCATATGTTGGGTATAAAAAGTCGTAATTTCAAACTGCGAATACGTGCAGAGAGCGAGAATTTGGCTCCAAAATATGGCTCAGGCCTCGAAATTGGTATATTTGGGATATTTCGAAAACTGTAGGGGAGTTTGTGCGAAATGTGACTAACTGCCGCTTTCAGGACTTGGCATATGTTGGGTATAAAATATCTTAATTTCAAACCGCGAAAACGTGCATAGAGCCAAAATTTGCCTCCAAAATATGGATCAGGCCTCGAAATTGGGATTTTTGGGATATTTTGAAAACTGCAGGGGAGTTTGCGCAAAACGTGACTCACTGCCACTTTCAGTACTTGGCATATGTTGGGTATAAAAAGTCGTAATATCAAAATATGAATACGTGCAGAGAGCCAGACGTTGGCTCCAAAATATGGCACAGCCCTCGATATTGGGATGTTTGGGATATTTTGAAAACTGCAGGGAGCTTTGGGACAAATGTGACCAAACGCCGCTTTCAGTACTTGGCATAAGTTGGGTATAAAAATTCGTAATTTCAAACTGTGAATACGTGCAGAGAGCCTGAATTTGGCTCCAAAATATCGCTCAGGCCTTGAAATTGAGATGTTTGGAATGTTTTGAAAACTGCAGGGGGGATTGGGTCAGATGTGACCAAACGCCACTTTTAGTACTTGGCATATGTTGTGTATAAAAAGTCGTAATTTCAAACTGCGAATACGCGCAGAGAGCCAAAATTTGGCTACAAAATATGGCTCAGGCCTCGAAATTGGGATGTTTGGGATATTTTTATAACTACTGGGGAGTTTGCGCAAAATGTGACTCACTGCCACTTTCATTACTTGGCATATGTTGGGTATACAAAGTCGTAATATCAAAATATGAATACGTGCAGAGAGCCAGAATTTGGCTACAAAATATGGCTAAGGCCTAGAAATTGGGATGTTTGGGATATTTTGAAAACTGCAGGGGAGTTTGCGCAAAATGTGACTCACTGCCACTTTCAGTACTTGGCATATGTTGGGTATAAATAGTCGTAATATTAAAATATGAATACGTGCAGAGAGCCAGACGTTGGCTCCAAAATATGACTGAGGCCTCGATATTGGGATGTTTGGGATATTTAGAAAACTGCAGGGAGGTTTGGGACAAATGTTACAAAACGCCGCTTTCAGTACTTGGCATATGTTGGGCATAAAAATTAGCAATTTCAAAATGCGAATACGTGCAGAGAGCCAGAATTTGGCTAGAAAATATGGCTCAGGCCTCGAAATTGGGATATTTGGAATATTTCGAAAACTGCAGGGGAGTTTGTGCAAAGTGTGACTCACTGCCGCTTTCAGGACTTGGCATATGTTGGCTATAAAAATCGTAATTCCAAACTGCGAATACGTGCAGAGAGCCAGAATTTGGCTCCAAAATATTGCT